>NW_024506002.1:2559757-2682000 GCF_017590055.1 Onychostruthus taczanowskii | reverse complement strand
AGGGCGGCCGCCGCATCGCGCTCCGCGCCCCGGCGGCGGCGGCGGGCAGGGCTGCGAGCCGCCTCCCAAAAACACCGCCGGGAGCTCCCCGCGCTGCCCCCGCCGCCTCCGCCCGTCCCTTGGCGGCAGCCGGGCCCCCGGCGAGCCGAGCACAGCGGAGCCGAGCCGAGCAACCGGGCACACGCCGCGCCCCCCGCGCCCGCTCACGGGCACACGCCGCCCCTCGCGCGGAGACACCCGCCCCGCACACGCACACAGCGACACACGCCCCGCACACACTGACACACACTCCGCACACAGAGACACACACCCTGCACACCGACACCCGCCCCGCACACAGAGACACACACCCTGCACACCGACACACACCCTACACACAGAGACACACACCCTGCACACCGACACACACCCTACACACAGAGACACACACCCCGCGCACACTGACACACACCCCGCACACAGAGACACACACCCGGACACTGACACACACACCCCGCACACAGAGACACACCCTACACACCCTACACACCGACACACACCCTACACACCGACACACACCCCGCACACGGCGATACACACCCTACACACAGACACACACACCCTACACATTGACAGACGCCCTACACACAGACACACTCCACACACTGACCCACACTACACACACCCCAAGACACCCCCGCACACCTACACAACCCCCCAGTGCACACCCCACTCAAGTGTGGGCACAACCGCACCTCACACAGTCAGCCACATCCCTCCTCCATTCACACCCTCACGTGGGTACAGCCGCCCCTCTCACACACACACACACACACACACACACACACACAGACACACACACACTGTTTGGGCTGGGGACTGAGTGAATTCTCCCCCCAGGAAGTGGTGCAGGGCCATGGGTTGGGTTCAGTGTGAGGATGGTGATGCTCACACTCCAGTGTTGTAGCTGTGGCTGTGCAGTGGGCAGGTGCACAGGGAGCCAGGAGAGCCAGCCTGAACGGGCCAAGGGGACAGCACAGTGTTCTGCCCAGTATGGGAACTGGGAGAGCTGGCCAGGGTCACTGGTCACTATTGGGGGACAGGCTGGACATCTGTCAGCAAGTGCTCTGTGTGTGCACTGTGTGTGCAACACTTGTCCTTCTTAGAGCTTATTCCTGTCTCTCTTTTGTCACCTCCCTTTCATTACAGTTGGATGATGATGATGATGATGATTATAGTATTTTATTTCAGTTATTAAGCTGTTTTTAGTTCAACCCACAGGTTTTGCCTTCTTTCCAATCTCCCACCCCATCTCATTTGTGGAGTGGGTATAAGTGAATGGTCTGCATTGTACTTTGTCGCTGGCTGGGCTTAAACCCCAACACGCCCACACCCACACACATCCACTCACACGTTCATGGTTCCCTCACACCCCTCAGAGCTCACACCAGCCTGCTCCTGTCACAGGGAGGTTGGACCATGAGTGTCCCAGAGCCACCAGTACCTCCCAGCACAGCACTGGGTGACACCTGGTCCAGGAACCAGCCCTCGACCCGAGCTCTGCCGCCATCTCAGGGCTCGGAGCCCACATCTGCTCCTCATTTCCCAGCCACTTTGTCTCGTGGATGTCAAAGTCTGTCAGGCTCCTGATCAAGGCTCCTAACTCCTTTAAAGACAGAGTGAATCCAGTGAATTCCAGCTTTCACCTTTTCCCTGGCCAGGGCAGCTTGCTACAACCAAAGGAACTTTTCCTCCTTCCCTTTCCCACTGACCCCAGCAGGTCACACTGGGGTTCACTTCTCCCCTTTCTGCACCTCAAGTTGAACGCAGGATTTCCTTAGGCCAGGAGAGAGGAGCTGCCCTCTGAAAGGAACCAGCCAGGAGAGAGATCCCACTGATCCTGCCACCACTGTCACTGTGACATTCCCACAGCCACATCCACATGGGCAGGACCACATCCACGTGGGAGTTCTGTCCCCTGCTCCCCTGTCCTCAGTATTTTGTGGTGCAGATGTGGTTCTGTCATGGGCACAACATCACAGCATTAAATTCCTTTTCCTTTGTAAGCACCATAACTGTTACAATGAGCCTTTCTTGCGCTTCATGCTCCGAGTCTTGATGCTCAAGAAGAGCCTGTCATTGGCCTTACAGAAACATCAAACCCATGTCCTGCCCTTTTAATGATCAAAATCATTGCCAAACTCCTCTAAATTTTGCAGTGATGTTGTTAAAAGATGAATAATACATGCTCACACTCTGAATTTGCTGTACCTCACTCATGCTTCCCTTGAGGAAAGAGTTTACTTGCTACAGCCTGCGCACAGGGACCACTTTGTGTGACCGAGATGCAGCCACCTATGAGGAGAAATGCAACCACAGCTTTAACGGGGCACAAAAACATGACACAGACAATGCCAGGCTCCATGGCTCAAAGTTCCAGAGCCCACCAGCAGCCCTGTCAGATTTGGGGAGGCACCACCTAAATCTGTCCCAGCATTGGGACAAACTCTTCTTCCCCTGCAAACAGCACTGGAGTTCACTCAATATTTCATGGTGCAAATGTTGAGCTGCCCTCCCTGTCCTCTGAGGTTCTGAGCAGCGCTGAGTAAATAATTCACAGCAAATCATTTATTCAAAACTCCTGCCTGTGTTTTGTGTCAGTCCAAGAACACAAAATCATGTTCTCCCTGTTCAGGTTGAGTCAAGCTGTGTTTTAGGGTTTGGGTTGGAGTTCCAAGGGCTGGGGCACGTGAGTGCTGCTGCAGGGGTTGCCCTGCGCTGTCCCTGCGTGTGAGTGCTGAGTGGGTGCAGTTGGCTTTGTAAATGACATCCGTTTGTCCCTGTTCCAGTGGGATGAGCTGAATTTACTGCCAGGGAACAGCCTTGAGCCCAAGGAGAGAGTCCATTTAGCAGCCAAGATTAGGTTCAGATTACAGACAGAGAACAGTTCTAGTGAGACAAAAAATGAAAGCAAAAGCCTCTGGTTATTATGTAGAGAAAACATGGGGGGGGCTTCTCCAGCTTTCTTTTCTGAGCGGTGTTAGCAGGGCAAAGCTGTAGAAGGGAAACTTCCCTCAAAAAGCAATGCAAAAGACCCCCAAAAATCCCACAAAAAAGCAGTGTCACTTTTGAAGCACCATTTTCAAAGGCTGTATATCTCTATCCCATTTGGGAATTCATTCCTCTGGAGCCACCTGAGCTCAATTAACCATCAAGGACCAGATTTCCATGTGCTCCAAGCTCTGGCAGTGCCTGGTGGCACTGGTGTTAGTCAGAATCAGGTCCACTGGGGCACTGACAACCCATTTTCTGTCAAAAAGCTGTCTGGTGCATGTAGTCTCAAGAACAGTAACAAGTAAAATGGACAAAATTATTTATTTCCCATTTCTTTACCAGAAAGTGGACAGTTGCTGAGCCCTAAAAAGGGGAAAGGGGAGCAGTCAGCTATGCTCAGAAATAAAGCCTCTGGAAAAATGTCTTTTATCTCGGTGAAAAAAAAAAAGTGTTTTCCTTCATTGTGCAGAAAGGCAGATTTTGCATATTTTAATTAGATCAGTTGAAAACTTGGGAAAAAGAGAAAAAAGAGAACCTGCTTTGCTGTCAAGCTCCTTAGTGAAGAAAAGTTCTGAAAGTTCAGGAACTTGGAGAGAACTTTAAATCTCCATGGCTAAAAATAATCCATCCCTTAAGAAAATACCACAGATTTTTTTTTAATTTTTTTTTTTTATCATCGCTGCCTTAGATGACTCCAGGTCATCCGAACATAGAAATTAAAGTAGGAAACTGGAAATCTTTTTCTTCTCAACTTTCTGGTTCTTTTCAGTACCTTTTTGCTGCTGACTGGGCAGAGGGTAATCCCTGCAGGGCTGCCATTCCACTTGGATTTGCAAGAAGTGGTGCAGCTTGATGAAATACAGCTTGACAAGAGGTTTGGAGCTACAGCTGGTGGTGCAGACGTGAGCAGGAGATTTCTACACCTCCTCTTCAGTAGTTTTAATTTTTCTCTGGAATTATTAGCATTATTTTAGATTCTGGTTTTTTTGCTCCACTGAGCACACACTGAGCAAACACCCCAGGCCCTGCTGGTGGCAGAGGGGACAGCTTGGCCCATGACAGTGGCAGAGCCTCGTTCATGTCAGGGGAAGATCAGGCTCCAGGACTTGCACCTGCTGCTCCCGCTGAACCGAACGGGAAAATGAGTTTGATTCCTGTTGTCACAGTGTTCCTTCCATCCTGCACAGTCATGGAATCAGCAAGGCTGGAGAAGATCTCTAAGATCACCAAGTCCAATCATTAAACCAGCACCATGTTCACTGCTAAACCATGTCCCCAAGTGGCACATCCAAACACCTCGTGAACTCTTCCAGGGCTGGTGATTCCAGCACTTCCCTGGTCAGCCTGTTCCAGTGCTTTACCACCCTTTTGATGAAGGAATTTTTCAGAATTCACAGAATTCACAGAATCACCAGGTTGGAAGAGACCTTCAAGATCATCGAGTCCAACCCAGCCCCAGCACCTCAGCTAAACCCTGGCACCCAGTGCCACATCCAGGCTTTGTTAAACACACCCAAGGGTGGTATGTTTAACTCCACCACCTCCCCGGGCAGCCATTCCAGAACTTTATCATCCTTTCTGCAAAAACCTTCTTCCAGATATCCAACCTGTATTTCCCTTGATGCAGCTTAAGACTGTCCTCTCGTTCTGTCAGTGCTGCCTGGAGAAAGGCAATAATAATAATATCAAATCTAAACCTCTCCTGATGCAACTTTAGGCCATTTCCTCTTGTCCTGTTGTTTGTTAATTGGGAGCAGAGCCTGACACCCCATCTGTCCCCTCCTGTCAGGAGTTGTGCAGAGCCACAAGGTCCCCTCTGCCCCCCATTTTCTCCAGGCTGAGCCCCTTCCCAGCTCCCTCAGCTGCTCCTCATAGGGCTGACTCTGCAGACCCTTCCCCAGCTCTGCTGCCCTTCTCTTGACTCTCTCCAGCACCATTCTGCCAGCAGAGAACTGATTTTGGCACCACCGCTTTCTCAGCAGTGTCTGCACATTTTTTTCCCCCTGCTCCTGGTGCTCCAGCCCTGTTGCCCAAGGGGTTTGTCTCTCTTTCCTTGTCAGGTCCTTTTGCTAACAGAGCATCCACATCTCTGCCTCCCTCCTGCAGAGGGACACGCCCAGGCTGGTTGGCTGCCCACACCAAGCCTGGTGTTTCCCAGCAGGGCTGACACTGAGCTGCAGCATCTCACAAGTGCTGGCTCCTATTGTATGCACAGGGAAATGCCCTGACAATGGCAGGAATGATGCATCTGACTCCATGTTCTCAGAAGGCTAATTTATTACTTTATAATACTATGTTATATTAAAGAATACTATACTAAACTATACTAAAGAACACAGAAAGGATACAGACAGAAGGCTAAAAAGATAATAATGAAAACTCGTGACTCTCTCCAGAGTCTGACACAGCTTGGCCCTGATTGACCAAAGAGTGAAAACAACTCACAGCAGAAACCAATGGAACAATCACCTGTGGGTAAACAATCTCCAAACACATTCCACATGTGAGCACAACACAGGAGAAGCAAATGAGATAAGAATTGTTTTCCTTTTCTCTGAGGCCTCTCAGCTTCCCAGCAGAAAAATTCTCCGTGAAGGGATTTTTTCAGAGAATGTGGATGCCACAGGCTCCTGCAGGGGCCAGGAGGGGACAGGTGACCTCGAGCAGCAGTCACAGGTCTCCTTAATAGACCCCTGCTCATTTCTGCTGTGTACTCCTTCTTGGAGTGCCCCTCTGTGCACACACGGAGGGTGATGTGTCTGCTCCTGTGCCCAGGGTCCCTGCACGGAGCTCTGCAGGACACAGTGATCCCTCCAGGGATGCCTGCACCCAGTGGGACTCCTCAGAACAGTCCCAGCAATTCCCCCACAGACACACACGTGGGTTTGGTATATGCTGGAATTGTCAGAAAAGGAAGCCAAGACCTTGACCGGGCAATAAATCTCCTGGGAAGAGTAGGGTGTAATGGCACACCATGCCAGGGAACTGCACAGGGCTTGGCAGCCAGGAGCACTCAGGAATGTGAGAGTATTTGTATGAGACCAAAAGGGTTTCATTCCTATCTTCTCACAATTCACCTCTAATTTTAGCCTTTAGGACAAATCCCTTTGAAGTGTCGCCTTTATGCTCTCTTGCCCTGGATATCTGCTTTCAAACCTGGCCTTTACCTTAGCGTGCAAATATTAACTCTTTTTGAAAGAGAATTTTGGGTATTAGAAAGAAATTATTTAACTGTGAGGGCGGGCAGGCCCTGGCACAGGGCGCCCAGAGCAGCTGTGGCTGCCCCTGGATCCTGGCAGTGTCCCAGGCCAGGTTGGACACTGGGGCTGGGAGCAGCCTGGGACAGGGGAAGGTGTCCCTGCCATGGCAGGGGTGGGACTGGATGAGCTTTAAGGTCTCTCCCAACCTAAACCATACCATGATGTTGTGATTCTGTCTATAATTACACCGGAGCTGGGCATGGTTACTTTGTATTAAGTGACTGGGACTATTTTACATTCCATCACTGCCTCATATTATTTTTGCTACGTTTATTCCTTGGTTCACAGACCTTTCCCTAGCAGCTCCGAGCCACCCTGCATTTTAAGAAAACCACTGAAATCTCTAGATAGAACTGGAAACTCAGTGGCAAAGTCATTGCTTTCACCCCGTGCCAGCTGGGCAAAAGCAAATGCTGCCAAAGGCACATCTGAGAGGGCAAAGAAGGGTTTGCTGTCAGCTATACCTGCAGAGCTGCAGAGTGTTTGTTTCCCCCCGCATTATATTGCCCATCCCCAGCCCCAGTGAGCCCAGGGGAGCCACCAGAGGCCGGACAGGAGTGGAGATTTGGGATGCAAACTGCTTGAAACGCCAAGAAGGAAGGGGATCCCTTCTGTACTGGATGTTCTGTGTCCAGGGCTTTAGAAATAGTTCAGCCAGATCTTCCCAGACAGTATCTGAAAATGCTGTGGAACCACATAGCTCTATACTCTGCCTGTCCAAATACAATTTATATATAGGTTTTTTTTGTTTGTTTGTTTGTTTTTTGTTTTTTGGTTTTTGGTTTTTTTTGGTTGGTGCTGCAAATAGATGCAGCCTACACTCATCTGTATTCAATTAGGATTTGCATACTGGGGACATCAAATCCTGTGCCCTATCCTTCTCAGGGCTCTGTTCTGGCTGAGCTAGAGAAAAAAAGGCAGAAAAATCACATTGTGGATGCAAGGAGAATAAACATCCTGGAGAAAATCTCCCAATCTCTGCTGGCAATCAACTTCTGTGCTGGAGCAGAAGGGATTAGATCCCTCAGAGAAAGATAAACTTCTATCTGACTCGGTGAAGAAAACTCTCACTTTACAGATAAATCTCCCTGTGTGCCATCTTCAGGGCTGTTTATCCTCTGTGCATCTCCCAGGCTAATTACAGGCTGTGGCTTTCTTTGTGTGCAGTGTCCTGCAGTTTTGAGCATTGTGCTCTTGGGATTTACGTGCTGTGAAAATCAGGGACTCAGAAGAAGTCTGCAAATGCAGAATATGCAATAAATGCCTCATGAGTGTCCATCCTTCTTTCTGTGAATCTGTTTCACCTCCCCAAACTGAATCATTCCCATCTTTTCTCTCTCCCCCTCAGCAAGGACATCTATTTTAATTCAGGATTTTGTCTTTTCATCTCTTCAACCCTCAAGTCTCTCCTGCTGAAGCAGCATTGTGGTTGTCCAGGTCCCTCCAGTAAGCTTGGTGTGCCCCTGCAGTTCTCACCCACAGCCAGACTCTGATATAATTTATGCATTGAACCTAAGCAAAATATTGATTTCAGTGGTGTTTCTCGTGATTTACATTTGTGTAACAAAATTGTTTCTGCTACAAATATTCATTTTCTCTCCAATTTAATGGAAATATGATTCTGGGAATAATTCTGCTTGGCTTTTAAAACTGGCTGCACTGGGGACTGAGTTTACCAAGTAAAAAACCTCATGACTTAGCATAGTCGAGACTACAAATGATTCTTTAGCAATAGGAACCTCTTACTTTCCTGTGGCAAACTTTTCCAAAAGGAGTCCATTCAGTCATGTTGTCACACCTTGCACAGTTATTAATGAGCTCAGGGACGGAGACACAGTAGAGGGGCAATACACTAATGATCCTTTATTGATTTAATTACAAACCTGCCGGTGTCATAGGATTTAAAATTGCAATTCAGGACCAAAAGAACTATTTTTGTAAGGACTCAGCATCTATCTGCAATTTCAAACCATGGTATCCAAACAGGTCCTTTAGTAGGAGCCTTTAAAGTAATTTCCTTTGCTTGTGCAAAGCCTCTACTACTTTGCTCTTAGTATTTCTACCCATTATATTTTACTGCCTTCTTTCCTTTTTATGACCCCATTTTTATTTACAGTACAGCCCTTAATTTAGTAGTGCTGACACAGTTACATTTACAGCAATAGCTTAATTACCATATATTCATGAACAGGGTGGTTAGGGATAGTAGCTACAAAAGATGACAGATTCATTTGCATTATTATCATTAGCATGCTGCACAAACGAGTTTGTGTTTGGGAAGGAACTGTTTTATGGGGCTATATTGGTTCCATAAGAACCCAAGTCTGGAGGAGAAGAGTGTGCTGCCACTAGCACCACACTGGCCTGGAACCTCTGCAAATTGCTCTGTGATCATGCTGACAGATGGTATCCAATGCCATTTTCCTACTCAGCAGAAAATGGAAAAATATAATAAAGACACGACAGAGATTAGAGTCTTTATCAATGAGACTTGAAATCTAGTGCACCATATGCTTGGTATAAAAAGAAACATTCATCTGAAAAAATTAAAGCAGAGCATGGGCTGAATTTATCTGTTACTCTTTGTAGACTCCGTGGTTAGGTTTTAATCCCCGATTTTAAACATAAGTGTAACTGCAGTGAGTGATAATGTGGTGCTCCAACATCTTCCTTGCTCTCTAGTAGCAAATCCTTCCCTCACTGCTCTCAAAATGAGACTCTCTCTGTGCTGAGGAGGTTTTGTCAGCAGGAAATGGGCTGGAGCTCCCAGACCTGCTTCCCACCCCATTTGTTGGTGGCAGATCTGAGCCAGTGCCCAGGGCAGAGGGATCTGAGCCAGCAGAGCCTGACCTTTCCTCTGGCAAAGGCCAGGAGATGCATCCTCACACACCCACAGCCAAGGCTGGTGCTTCTGCCAGGGTTTTTGTGGCTGCTCTTTGCTGGGTGTTCCTTAGATGCTGAATGCTTGAAATGTGAGCTCACAAACTCTGTTGATAAATTCATCCCTTCAGCACCATGCAGGGATGGCCATCATTCCTGGTCAAATGCCAAAGGCCACTTCAGGTGTATGGAAAATTCTGGGCCACCTCTGACTGCGTGTGATCCATCCCTGGGCACAGGTTCATGCACAAAGACAGAGTCACAGAGCTCAAATCACTGGGATACTCAGTGAGTACAGGAAAGCACTGAGTACAGGATGCTCAGGTGAGTACAGGATACTCAGTGAGCACAGGAAAGTGCTGAGTACAGGATACTCAGGTGAGTGCCTGATGCTTGGCACAGGAAAAGTCCCACTGGAGTTGCTGCACTTGCTGAAAATCAGGTGTTTACTGAAGTGCAAACCCTAACCTGGAGGAGGGATCAGGTCTGAGGGAGCAGAAAAGCCAAAATGCTGCTCTGGGTGTCCCTTGATGATGTGAACTCTGTTTGTGCCATGAGATAAAAGTGACTGGGAAGGCTAATGACACAGACAGCAATGATGACTCTGCTCCCACTGGGGAAAGGGGAGATTTCCCAGCCTTAGTGATGAATTTGCAACACACAAAACTGGTGATTTGGAAATGCAACCATTTTCCTCCTCTTACCTGTTAGCTTGTTCTCTGGGGTAGCACTAGTCTGAACAGCAGCCTCTTTCAACCACATGCACCCGAGAGAACGGGAATTTGCTTGGAACAGGTAGAGAGGCCATTCAGCCCATTTGCATTCTCTTCTGACACTCCAGAATAAGACAAGAGAAGACATATGTTCAGTTTTCTTATTCATCCAGATGAGATTGCTGAGACAGCAGGGCCATAAAACCCAACAATTTTACCTGGCTGAGCCCTAGCAAAGCTTCATCACAAACAATGAATATAAAGACACAGTACAGCTTGTGTGGCAAACTGGTGTGGGGGAAGATTTTTTGGTTAAAAACTGAGCTCATCTCTGTTAAGGAACACTGAGATGCTGGGTCTGTACCTTTCCAAAGATCACTCATGAGTCACCACTCAAGGGGGCACCTCCAAGGCCTCAGTCCTGCTCCCACATGGTTTCCATGGCATCACTCTCAGGATATCAGTGCCTTATCTACGTCAGGGGTCTTATCAGTTTAACTCAAATTGCCTTGTTCTTTTTGTCCCTGAGTCAGCACTTAGAGACCCTAAATCCCATAATTTCCTGCTGGTTTAGGTCCATATTGGTTATGTGCAGCAGAGTGAGGGAGGCTATGGATAACCCCTTCCCTCAGCAGTTGGCAATGTCCATGCTGGATCATGCTGGAGGTCACTCTAGCAGCCAGGAGAGACTGCAAAGGGGCAAGCAGACAGCAGCACTTTCCTAGGACATGTCCCAGACCCTCACATGCAGCCCTGGCACTTCCCAGCCCAGAGATTCTGTCCTGCTATTTGAGATCCCTCAATGATGTTTTCTGCTGTAACTTTCCCCCGCTGGTTTTTGAGCTTTGTAATCTCCTAGCTCCCACAGCATCTTGTGACAAGGAGTTCCAGTACTAATTCACACATTCTCATAAAAACTCTTTCTTTAACTGATTTTCTGCTTGTTGTTTTCCATTCCTGGAGTTTTGATTGACTCCCCACAGCCATCCCATGACCCTGGATGTTCCTGGCTTTAGGATGTGTCAGCAGGACGTGCTTGTCAGGGTTTCAAAAGAGCTCCATTGGAATAAGGCTTGGTCTCTGTGTTCCCAAGCAGCAAAACCCCACTATATTACTCAGCAGTATATTCATGCTATAGATACACTTTTTTTTTTTTTCATTAATTCATCCTTATTTACCACAGCAGATAACAGAACTCCGGGCTCAGATCCACACAGCAATAAAAAACGACAGAAATTTCTCCCAGATTATAAAGATTTGTCATGTTGTCACTGCGTTTATTTTCTCCATCTATTTCTCTCCTTTCTGTGCATTGCTTTATGCTCTGTAGGGCCCTCAGGGGAGGCAAAGAGGGTATTGTTTTGAAAAATATAAGGGTTTTTTGATTAAAGGATACAAAATTAATTTGCTTCACAGAGCCTGGAAGCATATTATTTGACAACTGTACTTCACTGAACAAACACAGCACACATGGCCAAATTCATCATGTTGATCACCAGACCCTGGCCATTTGTTTTCCAGACTGGGGCATCTCTTTTGCAATTAGAGAATGTGAGTTTGGTAAAACACATGGAAACAGGGGTTGTTTTGTTCACTAGCTTGCACAAGGTTGGAGGAATGACGTGGCTTCAGCTCCCACTTGTTGTAGCTGAGATGGTCACAATACAAAGCAACACTCTCCATTTTCAGAAGGCTTCAAATTGGTTTTTATAGCCTGCATGCTTTTTATACATTCTTAAAAAACTCGCTTACTCATTGGTCCTGAGAGACAAAGTGCTCACTGGAATAGGCAGTTGCAGGTTTCTCTTGTTTATCTTTCTGAATTATCATCTTCACAGCATGTTCTTTGAGGGTCCATGCTTCAATCCACCTGGTGGCCAGTGTCACCCACTCATCCTCCTTCAGCTGTGGAACCACTCCTCCTGTTCCTTCCTGTATACTCCAGATAAGACTTAGCACAATGAGCAAAAACCTCACAAGGGCCATTCTCTGTCAGAGCACACACATCCCTTCCTTCACGGAAGCCAGTCCACCTTCCAGTAATCAAATCTTTAACCCATATTTCTTTCTTGGTTTCTACGTCAACAACCTTGCCAGAAAATTCTTTCAGGGGTGAACACGGATCCTCTTCTCAAACTTCTCTCTGGCTCACAGAAGTTGCTGTGAAACCTCTTCCACACCCACGGAACTGGAGTGTTGGAGCACGGCACTGACCACGCTGGGGATACTGGACACCACAAAGGCCACTGCTGGAGACTGAACCACCCCCACTGGCAACCCCAAATTAGGTTCATTAGCAGGGTTTAATTTAGGATTAGGTCCTTGCTAACCAGCAGAGACAGAAGAGTCACAGTGGTTCTCTCTGCAGGGTAGATTTTCCCATTTAAAGGACTGGGAATTGAGGTTCAGTCACATCTGAATGAACAGCAGAGCACCATCACTGCCCTCATGCTGGTGCCAGGTGCTGCTCTCTGAGGTTGTTTTGGATATGTGATGCTCTCAAAATAGAGCACAGCCAGTCCTTGCACAGACACCATTTCTAACTGGTTGAAAAAGATGAAGACAATTTGATTTTTCGAGTATATATACGTCAGCAAATGGGGGAGAGAAATCTGTGTGGTTGCCCTGCCCTGGGAAGGCACATCTGTACTGTGCTGTCCCTGTGGATGCAGCTCCATTGGGACATCCCCTTGATGCACAACAGTCACATTGCCTGCTAAGCCTCTGTTTTGCTTTGTGTTTTTGAGTGCAGCGAGGAAGAGCCCAAAATTACTCACACAGGCAGAAATGTCACTATGGAAACAAGGAGACAGTTTAGCCTAGTTTGGCCAGTATTGACAGAGCTGCTCTAATAACCCAGAAGATGGTGTGACCCTGGCTGTCTGCAGAGAGCTCCTGAGGAGCACAAATCCTTAAATCTTCTAAAATGTTTCTACATTGGGCTCAACAGACATTACCAACTCTTTCCTATTCTCGCAGTGCCTTCCCAAATCTAAAGGACTTTGGGAGTGCACAGATGGGATGGGACCTGAGCAAACCTCGTGAAGACACCCTCTTTTCCCATCCCAGCCTTTCCACTGGATCAGATGTGTCTCTCCATCCGTGTGTGTTTAGAAATCACATGATGTTTACATGCACAGAGCAGTTCAGGTCTGTCTTCTGCAGCCCCAGCCTGGGCTCAGGATGGAGAGGGTCCCAGGGCACCTGTAAGGACAAAACACATTCTGGGGGAGCACCAGCAGTGCCTCCTGCCACAGCAAACACATCTCGTGTGTACAGCACAACCAGTTCTGTCAAGCCAAGTGAAAATAATGTTATAAAAACAAGTTGGATGAAATCCTGCTGCTTGTGAGCCCTGGAGAGAGTGCACTTCCCCATCTCCCATGATTTATTGGCCTCCATTTGCCTCAGTCCATGCAGAGAGCTTTCAGGGAGCTGCTGCTGTAGCCATTTTTCTCTGCAGATGTGTTCTCTGTGGGGTCTTGCCCTGTAGCCACTTGTCTGAAAGATGAACATGAGGAACACGTGGAGATGAGACCCTTCCTGCAGATCAGCACCAGCTCTCCCTGCCAGCACAGACTCTCACACCTCCTGTGGTATGAAACTAATTTAAGTTGAAAATACAATTAGAAGCAGTAATTCTTCAGAATGCCAATGTTTTAAATACCTTCCAGACAATTCTGTACCCAGGAAAAAAACTCAATGTAGCATCCAAGTGGATGGTCCTTAAAAAAGGCTGAGTGAGGCTCCTAAGGACCCTCTCAGGGACATTTTGGATTTTTATTCCTGCCAAAGGTGGGGAACATGCTCAGGGCTCTCACCAATCCCCGACACCCTCAGCTTGAGCCAGTTTCCCTCTGGCAAACAAAGTAATGAGTCTGACTGGGATGCTTTTGCTGGTTTTATTGCTTTTGAGGGCAAATTCTTGGTGAAGAAGGAAAAGAGAAGGAAAACAGCTTTTAACCATCCTGAGCACATCAAACCTCCTCTGTCCTAGAATACCAGAAGTGCTTGATGGCCCCAGAGCCCCTCAGGGAACCAGCAGCAGCCCTGCTGCCTGGGAAGTGTTTCCAGCCATGCTGGGAGCTGCAGGGAGAGCTTCAGGGGGGCTGTTCTCACCTAAATCCATGAGCCACACTCAGCTGTAGCTCAGCCTTTGAACACAGAACTTGCTCCAGTCTGTCAGTCACCATCCACCCAAGAGAAAGCAAAACCCTTCTGTCTTTTCAAGCCTTCCCCCAGCTCAGGTCAAAGTTAACCTGTAGGGAGGATTTTTGTCACTCTCTCCATGGAAGCAGCTAAGCCAGTGCAGGGGTGGGAAATGAATTTGGGGAGAGGAGTAAGAGACACACACACATTCCCACTCAAATTTCCTTAGAGGATGCTTTCAGTACAGCCAGGGAGCTGTGATCAAAGGTTGGCACCATTTCAGAAAGACACTATTTCCTCCAAAAATATATATAGTTTTTAAAGATAATTAATTGACCCATTTCAGCTTTTGCTTTTATTCTTTTTTCTTTTATCTGCTATTTCCTCAGCCCATCATTTCTAATCTGTAACTGTGTCATCTTTTACATAATCGCATTTCTTACAATAGGCATCTTAAAGGAAAATTAATCCTAAAGAGTCACATCTGTCCTGCTCCTTTCTGGGCTCGTGTTTCTGATCTGATCCATTTTTTCCATGCTGCTCAAAAGCAGTGGAAACAAATCTTCCTGCAAATCACTGCCTCCTTCAGTCTGTGATTCCTCTTATATGATTCATTTAGTTCTGTATAGGAAATAAAATCAGGTTAGATGATGATTTTTTCCCGCTGAGGGGAGTTTATAATGGGACTTCCTGGAGTCCAGCACTTCTTACTGTGCTTGCTCTCACTGTGGTGCTACCAAAACCACACAGGAAAGTGAGCTGGTGAAGAAGAGCTGTGAAAAATGCGAGGGATCTGCCAGGTTTCTCCATGTTAGGAAACACAAGGGTTTTGTCTCAGGCTGTTCTAGTAAACAGAATGTAAAAATGCAGAGTGAGAGATAGAATAATCTCCCATACACAATATAATTTCTGTGGGAGGGAGACGTCTGCACTGTTAGTTATATTGAACATGTTCTGCTTTGCCTGCACTGTGCTTTCGAGTCTTGAGTCTCAGAAAGATTCCCCTTGGAGAACATTGAAATGAAAGACTGAATCAAGAATGAATTAATTGTGCTCAGTAATTATAGTGCTCACATTCCCTGCTCCTTGGGAGCGGTGGGAAGAGCAGCTGCTGCTCTGCCCTGGCAGGTTCTGCTCCCTGCAGCCAGGGAAGAGCTGAATGTTGGATTTTATTCCTTATTCCAGTCCCAGCATCTCGGGCAGCATGTGAAACCTTGCTGATGCCAAAGTGGGCCCTGCCCTGGGATGAACTGTCAGGGTTCTGGGGTTGAGATGACCCCAAGGTGTTAGAAAGTCTCTTTTTCCCAGCCCCACAACCAAAGAAGTCAGGATTCATTGCTTCTGCTTTTCAATGTCGTTTATTTTTCTTTATCTATTACATTCTTTCCCTGACCAGCTGAGATCTGTCCTGCAGGTCGGGTTGTGGCACACTGCCTGCCCTTGGGGTGGTGTTAACTTTTTACACTAAGAACTACTTGTACTTTATTTACAATCATTTTCCAATGCCTCTCACCTATGTGAGACAGTCTGTCTCTACTCTAAACCAATCTAAAAGTGCCACCATCACAGCAGAAGATGGAGGGCAAGAAGAAGAACAAGGACAGAACACGCCCAGATTCCTCCATCTTGCCTCTTGAGCCCCCATTCTAAAACCCCAAAATTCTACTCTGTCACCCTGTGACAAATTAACTATCTTTCTACTCAGACTCTTGTGGCTTGTCAATCTTCACACAAAGTTGGTATTTTTTTCCATGGGCTCAAATCAAAGGCACAGGTGTTCTTGACTCAGTGCCAAGGTCTCTGAGGCCCTTGCCAGGGTCTCGAATCATCCAGGGCAGTCAGAGGAATTCCCTGGGTTCCGACAATGAAGCTGGGCAAAATGCAAGGTCCTGCTGAGCTTTGCCAAGGTCTTCTCTGCTGCAGAGACACTTCACATTGAGCCAGGAAGGCTCTGGTGAAGGAGCATCACATACAAACTGGTATTTCAGCATTGACATGTCAGTTTTCAGCTCTCCAAGTCCCTTTACAGACTGGAGGTCACCCTGGCAGGTTGACCAGGGTTGCCACCAGTGACCTGACTACCTTCCCTCTGGTGACCCTCCCATGCCAGCCTGCCATGGCAGTGAAAGTGGCTTTAATTTAAGACCCAAACAGTGCTGTGACAGCTCCACTCTCCACTGACTATCATCCTGCCCAAGTCACTTGCCACTGACTGGGGAAATTATTCACCTTTGTTGGACACTTTGGTGTGAGGCAGGCAGCCTCTCCTCTTGGAGCACCATTTGGCTTCATACACAGCATTCTCTGGTTTGTGGCCAAGAAGCCAGTGGGAATGTCTTGGGTGCATGGTGAGCCCTCAGTGTGCCTCATCCTGGGGAGGGACTGTGGTGTCCCTTGTCATCAGATGTGGTGGGGACAACTCTGTAAAACTGGGTGTGAGAATAAGAATAGTCCCAAAAGGCACTGTCAGTATTACTGCCCACAGAACCTGCCTGCTTTTGATTTTGGAAGTGTTTCTGCTGTGCTGCTCTGAGCTGATCAGATCTTTCATTCAGCTGTTTTTTACTAGTCCAGAGGTTACTGAGCACTCAGGATGTGCACTGGGGGAGAAGCAGAGAGAAAAAACATCTGGAACTTGAATATTCCCTGCAAAGAAGTGTTCTTTCTCACTCACAAATCAAGTGCTCTTTGAATTTCCAAGGTTCACCTCCTCTTCCAAAGTGGCACAGAAAAGTCCCCAACCCCTCAGAGGAGCCTTATGCCCATTGACCTTACAGTACATTGAGAACAATCCATAATGAACACAGATTATCAAAAAAGTCACAGAGATCAGCCTGGGTGAACATTTTGGCTCTGGATGCAGCAGTGCCAAGTCAGAAGACAAGCAGACACACAGTTTAATTTTTTTCATAAGAGCACACTTTAAATGGATGTCATCCCTATATATTTTTAGCTTTTAATGTGAAATTTCACTACTTTAAAATTAACTTCACTTCTGACATATAATGATGTGATTGTTCATCACATCTTTGATTCTGCATTAGCTGTTGGAATTCAAGACTCTTTTTTCCACTTTTTTGAGTGTGTCTTAATAACAAAGTTCAGTTTTAAAAAAAAAATAGATAAGGTTGTCCTCATATGCATTTCCCATGTGTGTGTAAAACTCACAGGCAGCTTCAGAGCTGCCTCCTGATCTGAAAGCCCTCCATGAGCTTTTATAAACTCCACAATCTATGGCTGTCTTTGGTACCTAACAGCAGGTGCTATTAAAGGACATAAAACATGTCAGCGTAACCCTGGAGGAAATGGAGAGGAGCGTGGTGCTTGCAGAGCTTTGTGTGCAGCAGGAGAGTGACAAGTGGTGGGTGTTTGGTTCTGGCACGTTCTCCTGGCAGGTTCCTTGCCTTGAGGGGTGCACAGTTACAGCACCACCCATGTGGCACCAGCTCTTTACATATGAATTGCAAATTTAGATCCTCCCTCTTTTGGGGGGGAGTTTTTTATCGAGGAAGAAGGCAGGGCACTACTTCTTGTTTAGCAAACAGATCTCCTGATGTTCCCAAAGGGGGAGGGAAAGGAAATCCCTAATGATACAGGAGTCATCAGTCATTGTCACACGGCATCAGCTGGGGTGTAAAGGCATCATGATCATACCAGTGACACCCCTGGGCTCCGGGGAGAGGGTGGTGACACACACTGGGACAAAGCCAGAGAATCCCAGAATGGTTTGGGTTGGAAGGGACCTTAAATCTCACCCCATTCCAACCCCCTGCCGTGGTCAGGCTCCCCTTCCACTAGACCAGGAAGGTCTTGGAAGTCACAACAATGAGTTTTACTGCAAGTTGGAAAACTTTTTCCCAAGCAGTAAACTTGGAACAGATAGAAGCAGGAAAGATTCTGAATTTGGATCCCATCTCTGAATTTCACTGAAGCTGATCTATCCCCGAGGCTCTGGCTTGGCAGAGCAGAGGGTGCTGATATTACCTGCATTTCCTAAGTGCAGGATCTCTCCTCTGCAGTTGCATTTCAGACATGTGATGAGATTAAAAAAAATATCTTTACACATGTATGTCTGTTTCCACAGATATATATTAAAAATATATATTCATATGTGTATGTTCATCCCTAGTATGAATCTAGAGCACAATGTCCCTCTAGCCCAAATTTAGATAGAGGGCAAAAACCTGGTTTTCATAAAATAGTTTGGGTTAGAAGAGACCTGAAAGATCTTCTACTTCCAAACCCCCTGCCTTCCACTAGACCAGGTTGCTCAGAACTCCATCCAGCCTGGCTTTTAACACTTCCAGGGATGGGGAAGTGTTCAAGTGCTCATTTCATCCTGGCAGCATCCAACAACGGAGGCTTTGTGCCTTTAGGAATTTTCTGCTACAGCTGGGCTCTTGCTTGTACAGCACATGGACTGCAAGCTACAACCTAAAATACTCAGAGGAATGAAAAGCATAAAGGCTGTGGAGTTCTAAAGTGAAAGAAGGAAAACATTGGTTCACTAGTAAAAAGAAAGAAGGATTTATTTCCTATTTCCTTCTCATTACATTGTGGATAGTGTCAGTGAAGGCAAAATGCAAATGGCACCAGGGAGAACAGGAACTTCCCCTGAATCAGGGTTTCTCACTCTTTAGGGGAGAGCAGCTCCCTAAATGAAACTGTCACGATTTTAAGAAGAACAAGGAAGTGCAAAGGATGGCAAGAGATGTCAGAGTGAGTGAGGCATGGGGCGCTGTGAAGCTGGGGAGAGGATGTGTGCTCTGGAGGCAAAAGGCTGGCAGGAGGCAGGGGTGGTGCCCAGAGGGGTGCAAACTGCCCAGGACTGGCAGCAGAACACTTTCCTGCCTGCAGGAAAGCCCTTTCCTGCCTGCTGTGCATCCTGTCTCCTGTGCACAGCTTGGAGTAACACAAGGTAGGCTCTGCTCTGGGGGAGATAAATCCCATTATTAGCTCTTTCTCTCTTACTACCTCGCTCTGCCTGGAGATTGCTCTCTCCCAAGGGCAGGAATTGGGAAGCTTCACCCTGAAGGTGTTGGGATCACAGAGGGTCTGTGAGGTGTGGGTGGCAAAACCCAGCCAACCTCAATGGTACAACAGTTTAGATGTAGACACACACACAGAGGTATTTATGTGCACTTGGGCCTGTTAAGATGCAAAAAGTAAAGGCTGTTACAGAGCCATGGTTTTGTGTTGTCTTATGTTCTCAGTATTATATAGAGGACAACAACAAAAACAGGGAAGGAGCAGTGATTTTTGCTCCAAGCAAAATAACTGCAGCTTTGGACATATATTTAGCTGGGAAAGGCAAAATTATATTATAAAAAATAAGTAGAACAGGAAAGCAAAAGCCCATTTTTCAAGTTAATTAAACAGCCATAGCAGCCCAACTTTTGGTAGACTGCTTTGAACAGTTATCACTCTTGCTTTAAAGCTGACTGTAAAGCACATCCTTTATCTGTGCTCTCCGAGCCACCTGCTCTCTGTAGGTGAGTCCAGCTGAAGTCCAAGGAATTGCAATGAAACACTGCAAGTGGAGCAAGGCAGAGGAAAGAGGATGTCCATGGCACATGTCCAGGGATCTCCTGGCTTGGTCTGAGGAGTCAGTCACGGGGTACCCTGGCTGCTGGGTGCAGCTGAAAGCCCCAAACATCCCCAGTGCATGTGGGGATCTCAAATAGAAGTAGTTGTGTATCCTTCAAATAAAAGTTGCCCCACTGTGCTGGGATGGCTCCAGAGCCTGCTGAGGTGTTCACAAGGGGAAAAAATGGCATTTTCACTGTCATTTACCAAAGCAATCCGTTTACTGCAGCCTGCTTCATCTGAGGCTTTCCAGCTGCTCCTGCTGTGCATTAATCACCGACAGAAAGCCTGGGGATGGCTGGGGGAGCTGTGTGCTGCTGAGGCAGGCAAACACAAGGGGCTGCTGCACACAACTGGAAGGTTTTTGCAGCACAGCTTGACTGCAGCCAGGCTGCAATTTTTAATGTGCCTGTCATTTAAGGGCACAGAATTACAGAATTACAGAATGGTTTGGGCTGGAAGGGATCTTCAAGATCATCTAGTTTCACCCCATGGGCAGGGACACCTTCCCCTGTCCCAGGCTGCTCCCAGCCCCGGTGTCCAGCCTGGCTTTGGGCACTGCCAGGATCCAGGGGCAGCCACAGCTGAACCTGAGCCAGGGCCTGCCCACCCTGCCAGGGAAAAATCTCTTCCTGATATCCAGTCCAACCCTGCTGTGTGGTTTGTGTGCAGCAGTTTGCCTCGGAGGGCAGTGGGTGACACTGAGGTGAGGGTGTTGGTGGGTGCCCAGTGTGTCTGGGAGCTGCAGATGTTGGGGTTCCAAAGGGAGCAGGGCAGAGCAGGCCAGGAGCTCCTTCCTCCTCACTGGAAAACAAGAAATCTTCATAAAGACAGATTGCTTTCTTTTACTTACAACTTGCAACAGCACTGACAGCCAGGGCAGGGGGCTGGAAGCAGGGAACTCATTTGGGAGCTGGAGGAGCCCAGGGAAAGCCTGGCAAGGTCGGGGTGGATGCTCTGGCAGGGCTCAGGGCACCCTTGCAAACCCTGCCCTTTGTCCAGGTGGCTGAAAGTGCAGCTTGGCAGGACAAAACCTGCATCATCCCAGCCCACAGAGTGCCATGGAAGGAGGCCAGAGGCTTTCTGGCTGAGTGGATGCACATTCCTGGCCCACAAAATGTTTTGGGGGAATATGGGCTTTGGAAGTGGTTTTTATACATGCTGGCAACAGGTTTTTTAATAGGTCACTACCCAGAATGGCTGTGAGGGTATTTATATTATAATGTATATTCTGAAGGTGTAATTTGCTGGAATTGTCACATTTATGAGAAAATCGATAAGGTTTTGAAAATTCTTTAATGTTTTATGTCACATGTACTGCTTAAGTGAAATAATGGGCTTCATTCTCATTTACCAAGAATGATACCTTCATATTGAAAACCAATGCTTTAAAAAATTCATTTCCACATCAGATTTGAAGAATATTTAATACATAGATATTAGGGGTTTTGATTAATGTCTTAGTTCCTGTGTTCATAGAGCAGTGTTATTAATAACGACAAGCAAAATGGAAGCGTTTTTCATGCAGGTTTTTAATGGAAAATTTTATTTGAAAGTTGATCTTGGAAAAACAGGCATTTCATACAAGAAAAAAAATATTGGTTAGTTTGCAGCCAGTTATCCTACCAAAAATCTCTTGCTCAGAAAGGTTTTGCTGAGCTAAGGGCTATTTCCTTCTTTTCTCCAAGGAGGCAAGGGCATCTCAGCAAATTCTGCTGAATAGAGTGTTGACAAGAGATGCAGATTGACATTACAGCCCAGAAAATGTCTGCAAGCAGCTGTCACAGCACGTTCTTATTATCAAATCTCACATTTTATTGTCACCAAAACCGAGATGAAATCTTTATGGCCCTCCCTGACAACATTTCTGTATCAAATATTCCCACACCTAATGAGCCCTGAAACCTGCCAATGGCCCCAGGCAGAACATGGCCCAAGCTGCATTTCAACAACACCGAATTCTGATAGAAATGTTGCTTTTTAGGTGGGAAGAAGGGCACATTTCTGTGAGAAGTGACTTTGCAAAGCTGGGGAGGGAGCTGGGAGTGCTGCTACGTGCTGCTCTGGTGGTCAGAGGTGCATCAGGCACACAGCTGAGCACATGGCTCTTTAATTGACTGCATAAATAACAATACAGAGGATCTGGGAATGCAAACAGCCCAGCTGTGATTTGTGTCTCCCACAGAGCCCATCCCCTGCAACCCACCCCTCCCCAGATGCCTCTTTCAAAGGTGGCAGAGTCCAAAACCCTCACTTGCCAAAAAAGTTTGAAATTGGCAGGAACCTCTCTCAAATCCCTTCTCCACAGCTGAATTCCCATATCCTCCTGCAAGTGCCTCATGTGCTGTGAACGTTTTATTGGCTCCCTCCCTGGAGCAACCTACACAGGCTCCTGCCCATCCCTGCTGGCTCCTGCCCTGGGGAAATGAGCCTGCAAACTCGGGAAAAGCCTCACAGGCTCTCAGTCCAGGCACAACAGCAGTGTCCTGTCCAGTTAAACAGAGGAAGGTGAATTTCCATGTGAGCAGAATGGGAAAATAACAGAAAATTCCAAGGAATTTTTTTTTTTTTTTGGGGGGGGGGGGGGGGTTTTGTTTTCGTGTTTTGTTTGATTGTTAGTTTTGGTGGGGGGATTTGTTTGTTTGGTTTTTTGTTTGTTTGTTTTTGTTTGTTTTGGTTTGGCTTGATTGGGTTGTTTTGTTTTGGTTTTTTTTTGTTTGTTTGGTTGGTTTTTTTTTGCTTAAAATACATTTCCAGGTGATACTGATTTATTAAAATGTTTCTCTTTCAGATTTTCTCTTGCTGGACCATCCTGGCTTGCTGGACATGCTACTTGAGCAACTTCTTCTCAGGGATGATGGAAGCCCAAACGCCCCCAGCCCATCCTTTCCCTCCCTGAGAGAGAGGCAGAATTCAGTAAAATGAGGATTTTCAGCCACACCGAGGTGATTGCAGCCAGAAGGACCAGAGCAGAGATTTAATCAGGGCAATGTGCTTTTAATTTGGTTTTTTTTCTCTCTATTTGTAACAGGCCCACTGAACAGCTTGGGAAGAGGAATAATTAATACATGAGGCCTGAGAGCAGCCTGGGTAGCAACTGCAAAATTTTCATTGAAAGCCAGGTTTAATTGTGGCTGCCAGCTCCCTTCCAGCAAAGTGCTGCCACACCAAGTGCTTTGCAGGGAAAAGGGGACCCTTTGCTGAGCAGCTTTGATGTTCTGGGCTTGCTCAGGCTGCCCTGGAGGGCATTTCATACAATCACAGGATGGTTTGGGTTGAAGGAACCTTGAACATCATCTCAATCTGCCCTCTGCCATGGCAGGGACAAATTCCACTGTCCCAGGCTGCTCCAGCCCTGTCCAGCCTGGCCCTGGGCACTGCCAGGGATCCAGGGGCAGCCACAGCTTCTTGGGCACCCTGTGCCAGGGCCTGCCCACCCTCCCAGGGAGGGATTTCTTGCTGATATCTGATTTAATTGATGGATTTTTCTCTGCCACAAAGAGCTCCAACTTCTCTGCCTCGATGAAAACTGGAATGAGATGCTGGGGAAGCATCCATGGGGCCTGGACCCAGAGCAGCAGAGGGCTTTAAAGCACAAAGGAAATCAGGACCCAAGGCCTTGCCACAGGCTTACGGGACAAAGCTGGTGTTGCTCTCTTCAGACTTTTTGAAAACTAAACAGTTTTTGTTTGGTTGGGGGGGTTTTTGTTGTTTTTTTTGGGGGGGGGTTGTTTATTTGGTTTTGGTTTGGTTGTTTTTGTTTGTTTTTTTTCTGTAGAGCAGTGGGGTTTTTTTTGGTTGATTAAAATCCAGGAGGTTCTGAGCTCCTTCAAAAAAAATACAAAATTGCCCTTCTCCCTTTTTGCAAGCCAAAGTTACTGGATGCACTAAAATGAGATTCACCAATATCAGTCCTCTAATCTGTGTTTAATGAAGAATAAACTCATCTTCAAAACTCTCCTGGCTCTAGGCAAAGCTGTAGGAAGCAAACAAGTGAGAGATTTTTGCCTTCTTATGATTATGCCATCATTTACATGATATTTCATTAAAATTATGAGCTGCCATAACTACAGATTGCCCTCCACCTGCCCCAACAGTCCCTTTCCAGACCTTGTTGTCAGAGCCCTTAGGAAGGGATCTCCCTTTGCCCTGCCCACTCTGCATTTGCCCTGCAAATTCTGCAAGTCTCTGGAGCATTTAAATCATGAAAGAGAAGAGGGAGGCCAGGAGCTTGTTGTGCTGCACAGAGAATATTGCTTTTCTTTGCACCATTTTCCTCAGATGCCAAGGAATGCAGTTTTGCTCCCCTTCCAATCCTTGTGTTTCATAAACTCTCTGCAGCTCTGCTGGAACAGAAATCGGCTCCCAGAAGACATTTTAAGAGTAAATGGTCCCAAATTTCCTGGCAAGAGCCTGTTCCAGTAGCAGAGCAGCTTTTAAGGGCGCAGTGCAGGGTTGCAGCTCTAACTCAGGGTGAAGCAGTGGCTGTGTGTGAGCAGCTCCAGGGCTGTGTGAGCGCTGGCAGGAGGCACTGCAGGAGCTGCACTTCCCTCTCATCCCACAGGAGAAGCAGAAGCTCCCCCCCCAAGTCTTTAATTAACGCCTGGATAATGAGGAATCTCAGTGTGGAGACATTCCAGGAGCACAGGGCAGAGCTGACACTCATCTCCCATGCTGGATCTTCCCAGCTGCACCAGCCCAGCACTGCCTGCTCCGCAGGCATCACAGGAACTGGCACCAAGGAATTCCCAGCCAGGGCATCCCCAGGGCCCTGCTGCTGCTTGGCTCAGGCTCCAAAACTCATCCTGGGAGAGGAAGACCAGGACAGAGAGCACCAACAGTGCTGGCAACCTGGAGGCAGAGGCATCATCCAGGGAGAAAATTACATCAGTGGTTTCTCTGGGGACAGGGTTTCAAGTTTCTGTGCTGCCTGAGCTCAGTAACTGACTGTGACAAATGTTCCTGGGTGGCACCAGTTTTTCCCAACTTTGTGAAGCATGCCCTGCTTCAGAGAGAGTGCCCTCCTCACTCTGCACAGCTCCTGAAAGGTGCCTGTGCTCAGCTGGGGCTGGGCTCTGTCTCCAGCAGCACTGACACAACCAGAGCACACAGCCTCCAGCTGTGCCAAGGGAAACATGGGTTGGATATTAGGAAGAAGGTTTTTACAGAAAGGGTGATAAAGTTCTGGAATGGCTGCCCGGGGAGGTGGTGCAGTCCCCATCCCTGGGTGTGTTTAACAAAGCCTGGATGTGGCACTGGGGGCCAGGGTTTAGCTGAGGTGCTGGGGCTGGGCTGGACTCCATGATCTCAAAGGGCTCTTCCAACCCAGTGATTCTGTGAATTCTGTGTGAGATGGGCATCACAACCCTGAGCAGGCCTGGCTATTTGAGGATTCTTGTCTAGAGAACTGGGAAACTATAACAGCAAAGGAAGTCACACCAGAGCCAAAAATTTGCAATTTTTGAGCAAGAAGTTTTACCTGCAAAACCCAGGTGGGCTCTTCCCTCCCCACCACTCCCAGTGCAGTGTGCAGCCTCCTGCTGAAGCAGTGGTATGATTCTGTGTTCAAAGTACCTTTTTAAAGGAGGAAATAGCTGCTCTCACCTTCAGGAGAAAACAGAGGTCAGTTGTGCAGGGTCACACAGTGACAGGGACAGCAGCAGATGAGGGCCATGGGCTGCCAGGTCCTCAGCCAGACTCTGGTCTCTCCCAGCCAAATTGCTGGTGACTCAGTAATTTTTTTCCATTTCCTTCTGAACCTCCAGCAGTTGTGAGCTGTGGGGCTAAGGGCAGTGTGATCCCCAGAGCCAGAGTCTAAGCAGGTTTTTCAGTTCCTAAATTCTCGGGTAGATTAGAAAGTAATTTTTGTTGTCATATTTAGGTTCATTAGTAGCCTGTCAGATAAATTATCTCTGATCTTGCTGATGACACTTGGTTGGGCTCCAGCTCCAAGCAAACCACAGCACTGCTGGTGGCTGACTCTTATTCCCAGCCAGTTGTCAGCAGGAGGAGAAAAATCATTACAAATTTTGTCACTTTCATTTGGTCCAGGTTGGACCAACTATGATGGAAACTTTAATGTCTCATGAAAAAAGAGCCATTGACTGTAAGTGGCATTTGCTGGCTTTCCCTCTCTGTGCTCTTTGGATCCATCTCTGAGTTGTTTCTGAGCAGCAAGGGCTGGAGTTGGAAGGGCTGTCTGCTGGCAAACATGATCACGCTTCACCTGGCTGGGGGGTTCCTATGAGAGACTGGATTTAAACCACAAGAGAAGAGATTTAGATGGGGAAGGATTTGTTCCCTGTGAGGGTGGGGAGGCCCTAGGACAGCTGTGGCAGGAATTGTGGCTGCCCCTGGATCCCTGAAGTGCCCAAGGCTGGATAGGACTTGGAGCAGCCTGGGACAGTGGAAGGTGTCCCTGCCCATGGCAGGGGTGGAACAAGAAGAGCTTTAGAGTCCCTGCCAACCCAAACCATTCCATTATTCTCTGGTTTAACCTTCAATGTGTGCTTGCAGGGAGACAAAATGAGAGTCAGAAATGATCAGCCCCAAAGCCTTCTGCCTTTTAATTGATTTGTGCCCAATGAGTGACTCGTTGTTACAACCCACTCCCATTTTAAAGAGCATTTTGGCAGGTTTCCACCCCCTAATACCATATAGATCATTCTCTCACAATGTACCATAGATAATGCAATTAGCTTAGAGTTTCCATAGACATGTTTTATATTATCTACTTAAAATAATCCTGTTTCCTTGCTGTAATCTAATCTAGCTGTGACTTGGTGTGCCCTAAACAAGATATATGGTTGAAGACAAGATAGAAATCATTAACAAGGGGAGGACAGGTGCTGTACCCTTGGTTTCCAATTGAGACACCATGGATTCAGAGTAGACTCATTGCTACATCTGCCTTGGGTGGTACATTTGTGTGGCAGTGAATATTTTAAAGGCATTGCTGATCACAGAACCATAGAAATACGATTTCTATCATATTTCAGAGGTTGGAAAAGCCCTCTGTGGTCAGCGAGTCCAACCACAGCCAGCGCAGCACTAAAGCATGTTCCTGAGCACCACATCCAGGAGCATGGACTGCTTGGACACTTCCAGGACAGCCACTCAACAACCTCCCTGAGCATCCTGTTCCAGTGCCTGAGCACCCTCTCAGGTGAAGAAATTTTTCTTCTCCAAACTCAGAAAGATGAAAGCAGGCTGCTGGAAGAGTGGGACTGAGCCCTTTAGTCAGCAGCAGCTCATGGCTTTGGGAAGAGGGCAGTGGAATCTGTGCATCTTGTGAGAAACACTGCTCACTTCCAAGAAATTGTAAAAGTTTATTAAATCATTATAAAAATACAACAGAAGACTGACTAGAGAAAATATTACAGAGCCAGGAGCAGAGGATTTTCCCCACCATGTGCTCATCCACACAATGGAGGTTTTGCTTTTTAACCCTTTAGCTCCCCCAGAGTTCTGTCCATCCTCCTTCACTGTCCAGTGGTGGAGATCACTTCCTGACACCTTGATTGGAGCCTCAGGTGCTGCCACAGTAACAAGCCAGCCCTCCCAAGTGTCCCAAACCCAGACCACCCCATAATAACAACAGAAGGGGGGTAAAACATAAGTCTATAAAACTTCTCTTAACATGTATTATACATGATATTTACATTTTAATTGTGAGAGTCATGGCATTACTCATCTGTCACAATCTGAAGGGCTATTCCTGCTGCAGAGGCATGCAGCACCTGCCAAAATCTGTGAGAAAAGGGGGTGAACCAATGTTCATGGCCTCAACCATCACTTCTGCCTTCCCCTGGCATCCAGCTGATCCTGCTGGTGTGCAGAGCCTGCAGAGGGGTGAGCACTCTGAGGAGCATCCTTAGCAGCTCCTTGGCACTGCCAGAGCACAGCTTTCCCTTCAGCTTGGCTGGCATAACGATGAACACAGCTCCAGTGCCCCCAGAGCACAGGAAGGGCCCAGTGCAAAGCAGAACTGTAACAGTTATTAGTATTGGAATAAGATTTGATGCTATGGTTAGCAGGTTAAATAAGGATTGATGGGGCTAAGCTGCCAAGCTGGATGTGTTTGCTGTGGGAAACACACATTCCCCACATTTCACGTGCTGGAAATCTGAGTGATCATGTGAAATGTCCTGTGCCATACCCAGGAGTTCCCAAAAATGTGAAAAATTCCCCCATCTGCAACACAAAATAGGTTTGAGGGGTTTTGTTCCCATATCATCCTCTAATGATCTGTGTGCTGCAAAATTAATTTAAATTTGGCTGAAAACAGGGATGGGCCTTCAGTATCTATCAAAACTTCCCAGTCCAACATCTGGCCTCTGCAACCACAGGCATCCATCACTTTGTTCCCTCCCTGTCAAGGAAAGAAAAGGAAAAGGAAAAGGAAAAGGAAAAGGAAAAGGAAAAGGAAAAGGAAAAGGAAAAGGAAAGTAAAATCCCTTTTTAAATGCCAGACCAGATTCTGCCTCATATTTTCAGGCACTGGGTTACATCTGCTCAGTGCCACAACTCCTGTCCCCAAGGCAGGGACTCCTTTTTGTGCCCAGGGCACTGAGCTCTGTCAGTGAAAATCCTGGGAATGGGCACTCATTCCTCCTGCCCTGAGCCACAGAACCTACAAATGAGCTTTCCTTGTAGACATGTATATTTTATAGGCAAACATTCAGCCTGCACACTCCAAACATCCTTTAGAGCTGTTGTTACAGCTGAGAAATCTGATGGATGTAGGAGGGCTGCAGGTTTAATACAAGTAGTGGTTTTGCCACAGTTTAAAGTCAGATTAGTCAATATAAATGGAGGGCCTGGTTGTGCTTGTAGCATCAGGGATGCATCATCTGTTCAGGCTTCTGAGGGCCCTGTTCAGCAAGGCACTGGAGCATGTGCTCAGCTGCAGGAACATGAATCCCATCCCTGCACCCTGCGGGATTCCTGCCTGTGCTTAGAGATAAAACAAAACACCTCCAAGGTGGCTTCAGCACTCCATGAGCAGGGGTGGACTGGCTCTTCAAATAGGTTTGAGTTTCAAGGTGCTGTGTTTGTGTAGAGGAGGCTGAGCACCCTGTCACCCTGATATTTTTATGAAAAATCCTTTTGCCAGGATTTTTCTCCTGAGAAGCTGAGAAGCCTCAGAAAAGAAATGTAAACAATAACTATCTGATGGCTGTGGAATGTGGTCTGGAGATGGTTTACCAACAGGTGCATCTTTGATTGGTCTCATGTGGATTGGTTTTACTTGATGACCAATCATGGTCCAGCTGTGTCAGGACTCTGGTCTGTCACGAGTTTTTATTATTCATTCCTTTCCTACCTTCTGATGTATCTTTCTATAGTTTAGTATAACATTTTTAACACAATATAATATAATAAATCAGCCTTCTGAGAAATATGGAGTCAGATTAATCTCTTCCCTTGTCCTGAGACCTGTGAACACATTGACACCCTGCTGTCACCTCACTGTCTCCAAAAGCCCCATTTACCCCATCAGTCAGAGCAGGCTCTACCTGCCTCGGACAGTGATTTCCACTTGAATCCATTCACTGCTTTGGCTTCCCTGGGCTGCAATGTCCCAGTCCAAGGGCACAATTCATCCAACTTCCCTCCATTAGAAAGCTGGTTTATCTAGCTCATGGAGATAAAAGAATATATACCATAAAAATAATTCCAGATTTAAACTCCTGCACTGATTTCTCATCTCCCTCTTTTTTTTTTTTTCTTTTTTTTTTCTCTCCTTTTTTTGTCTTCAAAATTACTCCATCACCACTGAACTGCAGTGTCTGTAATCCCTGTATGGACAAGGATGCAGAAAATCCAAAGCACCTTAATTAACATACAGTAATTTCCAAAGCAATAAAAGCAAACATATTATGGCAGATGCTGTAAAGCGGCAGAACAATCTAATAACATGTAAAGGAAGAGAAAACCGTACTCCAGACAGCTTTTTCCGAGTTGAAGGAGGCTGATGCAAAATCCAGCAGCATCTGGAGATGAAGGAATGGCGCACGGAGAGGCTGCGGAGAAGCGCGGAGCGCATCCCTCGCACGGCTCGGTGGCCGCTCAGCTCCTGGGGAAGGGTCGCCGTGTTCTGCCATGGGAGAGGGCCCCAGCAGTGCTGATGTCCCGAAGGCAGGCGCTAATGGCAGGATTTATCCCTGCCATCACACTCCATTGCCGCGGGTTAGTGTTTAATGGAGCGAGCGGGGGCTCCGCGCTGCCTCGGCCCGCGGCTGCGGCTCCCGGGCGCTGGGACCGGCGCTTTAAGGGTTAATTTAATAGTGTCACTGCTCTGCTTGGCCTCACTCGTGGGGAAATCACAGCTGGGGCAGCCCCGGGTGGGATGTGCAGAGCCCCAGAGCCGGGACAGCCCTGGATGGGATCACCGCGGGTGTGGGAGGGATGTCAGAGCCCCCAGAACGGGAACAGAACCCGGGTGGGACGAGCAGAGCCCCAGCGTGGTGAGAGAACCACAGGTGGGATGTGCAGAACCCAAGTGGGATGAGTAGAACCCAGGGGGGATGTGCAGAACCCAAGTGGGATGAGTAGAACCCAGGTGGGATGTGCAGAATCTCAGGTGGGAGCTGTAGCAGCCCCAGGAGAGGTGTGCAGAGCCCCAAAGAAATGACAACCCCGGGAGGGATGCTCAGAACAGTGATGGCAGAACCTCAGGTGGGATCAACAGAGCCCCAGCTGGGATGTGCAGAGCCTCAGGTGGGATGTGAGGTGGGATGTGCAGAGCCCCAGGGCGATGGCAGCCCCAGGTGGGACATGAAGAACTCTGAAGCAAAGGCAGCTCTGGGTGGGATGTGCAGAGTCCCCCAGAAATGACAGAATCCCAGCCCAGGATGGGATGCCCAGAGCTCCAGAGTGATGGCAGAACCTCAGGTGGGATGAGCAGAACCCCAGGTGGAATGAGCAGAGCCCAGGTGGGATGTGCAGAGCCCCACTGTGATGTCTCATGGCACAAAGAAGGCAAAATCTGCCCCAAAAAAGAAGGAGCAGGAGCCAGACAGTGCCCACAGCCCCAAGGGACCAGCACAGAGCTCATCCTGCAGCTCCCTCTGCCCCAGCACAAGGATTGGAGGATTTGTGGCTTCTGCAAGTTCTCTCTGATCAGGGCAGGTTTATAGGAGTGTGTATAAACATGAACACTCTGTGATGAGCAAATAATGGAAGTATCTCTGTGAAAAAGGAGAAGAATGTACAAATGGTTGAGCAAGCAACTAGCACTTTGAAAAAGTAAAGGCAGCAGCCAAAACTCCTGCTGCATGATGGTGTTTCAGATGCTGCTTGTCACACACAGCAACTCAGCCAGGTAATTTGCTGCCTTTAGAACTGAAACAACTTCATTTTTCTTGCTTGAAATGTTATCTTGGTGCCAACTGCTCTTGTACTGCCTCTGTTGTGCCCTGCCTTCCATCAACCACGCTGCTCTGCTGTGGGGAAATGTCAGCTTGAGAGATCCCACAATCTATTACTGCCCCAATTCATCCAAATTCTTCCAGCTACTTCAGTTATAGGATCAAAAAGGGCATAGAGAGCCTCAAATTTAGTATCCAAGTCACATAACACATGTTAAAGAGCTTGGAGAGTTAAGCCAGCTTCAGCTACTCTGCTTTAATTTTTTAAATGCCAAAGCTCCCCGGAAAGCATCTTTCAGAGGAGGACACCTACTTAAATCCTAAACACTCTGATAAAAATGTTATTTAAAACATTAGGATATGTGAAAAAGAGGCACTTGAAAGTGAATAAAACATTCAGCAAAGTAATTGTGCACACATATAAAACACTCACCCCCTGCACACTCTGCTGTTTTTGCAGTCTAAGCTTCAAATGATGGCCCAGGAATTAATGCTGGATATAATGTGAAGGTTGTGGAATGAAATAAAGCACAGTAGCAAAAAAATATTTAAAAATAAAAAAAAACACCACCAAAATAAACCCTGCCTGCTGTCCTGAGCTGTCCCCCAAACACAGATTCTTGTTCCACCCATGAATTGTAGTGCCTGGTATACCGTCCTCCAGGGATTTAATTTCATTATTTCATCAAGGGGAGATCATAAAACCTGATTTTACAGCTACTGTAGAGAGGCTGAAAAGTGCCCAGAGAGAGATGGAGCACACTGTTATTGCTGATTGACTCAAGCCACTCAGATTGATTTCATCATGAGGGGAATAGTTATTAATGTCTCCTCAGCCACTAAATAACCACAATGATTTAGAGGCCGTGCCTGTGGTACAGGAAGCAGCACCCCCTGGACAGGCCCGGGGAGCCTGAGGAGTCCATGTCCCCCTGCAAGGGGGAGATTTTCATCTGCAGCACGTTTGGCATAAAATGTATATTTATGTAGAGAGAGATGGAGCACACTGTTATTGCTGATTGACTCGAGCCACTCAGATTGATTTCATCATGAGGGGAATAGTTATTAATGTCTCCTCAGCCACTAAATAACCACAATGATTTAGAGGCCGTGCCTGTGGTACAGGAAGCAGCACCCCCTGGACAGGCCCGGGGAGCCTGAGGAGTCCATGTCCCCCTGCAAGGGGGAGACTTTCATCTGCAGCACATTTGGCATAAAATGTAGCTGTATTTCCTGCCCCATCTTTACACTCAGCCTCTCTTAGAGGCCACCTTGTGTATAAAATTAACTTCTATTGATGCCTCAGGTTTAGTTTTTCTATTTTTCAGATTCTGTGCTGCTTTGGTGTGTGGGTCTGGGCTTCATGTGAGGGGATGGTGAGCTCTGTGCACAGAGCAGGGAGACAAAACAATTCCTTCTTCAGCTGGGCACCAAGGACAAATGATCCAAATCTCAGGCCCAAGAGCACAAACAGTGTGGACAAAAGAGAGAAAAACAAGAAGGATGGGACTGCATGGGCTGGAGCTGGAATTGGACAATGAACTCCAATATGCAAATGGAGCAGAACTTATAAAACTGAGAGACCCCATGACCACTCGTGCATTTTGTGCCCATTTTGGTTCATCTTGGGTGCAGCCCTGGCTGGGCTCTTGTGCTGGCCAAGGCGCATCCATTGAGGAGATCCTTTGAATAAATCCCTGCTTCATTCTTTAGCTCAGTCCACAGCCCCCACAAGGCATCAGTTTCTGGTGACCCAGATGGGACCCAAGGCACCTTGGAAGCCCCTGGAGCAGAGCCAGAGGAGAGGAATGTCCCATCTGCACCTTCAAACTCAGTGGAAAAGACAGTGTGAGTCGCCTGCATGGCCCCAGATCTCATTTCAAAGGCATCTTCATAAAGATCCTGAAATAAATGATGAAGAAAAGCCAACCCAAACCAGCTCTAAATCCAGCTGCTGTCGAACTGCTTGGGAAATGTAACTTAGGAACCTTTATTTTAAAATAAAATCAGCCATCTGATTTTTGTCTTCTGGATTTAAACCTCATGGCCATCCCTTGTGCCCTCCTGCAGGTGCCCAGCTCGGATCCCAGAGGTGATGGATTGTCTGTCCCTGCTGTGAAGGGCAGATCTGTCCAGCTAGAACTGTCCAACAGGTTTAAGCTGAACCTTTTTTCCTTTCACCTTTGAAAATATTAAATCTAATATTAATACAAGGTCTGGTTTTTAGGCTTCTTGTTCCCTGCTCCCCAGGTGCAAACTGGGCTGGACCCCAGCAGGGGTCAGAGGGGCAGAGCTCAGTTTCCTCTCTTCTCTCAGTCTCCATAACCTCTCCATCTTTCCAGTCTGGATTTCATTCCATGCCAGCTGGCACATGGCAGCCTGGCTCCTGCAGGGAAGCAGGGAGAGAATATCTTCCTCAGGCCCACAGGGGATTTTGCCCTGCCCAAATCTGGCAGTGCCTCAGCTCTGTCCTGTGCTCCAGGGACGGGCAGGTTCACCTGCCTGCAGCTCCTGTGCTCCTGCTCCTGAACTGAAGGAGGAGTTTCTCTGCTGGAATGGCAGGACAGGGTTACAGAGACCTCTGGCTGGTTTGATTTCCTTCAGGACCTCTTTAGGGTGACACTGAGAAGGCAGCAGGGCCACCCCAAGTCCTCTGGCTCCAAGCCAAGCCCGGGCACTGCCAGTCCCAGATTTCTGTGATGGTTTGTTTGACACACAGAGAGAAACTCTGCCAGAAATCCTATTGAAAAACCCAACTTTTGCGTTGAGAAGTGGAGGCTCAGGGCAGTGTTACCAGCCCAGTTTTAATTTAGAACCTCCTGATAAGCTGGTGCCACTTAAGTGACTGAGTTGGACCCGTGCTCCAAGGAGCTTCCATTGCTGTCTGCCCCTGCAGTTCATGTTTGCAAATATTTCTGCATTTCCATCCATCACTGTGAGACTTCTTGCTTCTCTCAGCGTGCCACGTGCTGGAAGCATCCCCTCACAGGGCTGCCAGGGCAAATTCAGAACCTAATCTTGCTGTGAAAAAGCTTCAAAAGGGCCTCAGGTTTGAATACACTAAAAATGAAGATAAAATTCCCCTTGGCATTTGAAGATGCTGAGTTGCTCCCTGAGCCACACTGTGCCCACAGCTCATCCTGGAACTCCTCCTTTACTAATGGAATCATGGAATGGTTTGGGTTGGAAGGGATCTTCAAGATCATGTAACACTCAAATGAACCCTGAGCTCCAAACACAGCTCAGGACCCCCAAAGAAAAGTTTCTTATCTGCCTTTGGTGATTGGCAGCTCTGCTCTGAAGAGACCAAACTAAGCTGTCAAATCATTAAACCAGCTCAGGCTTTGATTCAGGTTTCCAGCCCATCCAGCCCTGTCCATCCCAGCCCTGCTGTGGATTCTCCTGCTGGAGGAGATGTATTTTTTTCCAGGAATGAACAGTCCTTTGGTACTAATATCTGTCACAGCCCTTCCCTTAGCAGCAGCACTACACAAAGAAGAGGGATCTGAGGAGAGCTATCAAACCCACGAGGTCGGGAGGGAAGCAGAAGAGCTCAGGCACCCAAAAGCAGCCCAGGGCATGGCTTGCATTGTGTGACAGCTGCTGAGATTAAACTGTTCAGAGAAGAACAGCAAAAGCTTTCCTTGTCTCTTTTGTTGTTTTCCCCCAGTACTATTTTAACCAGTTTGGTAGGAGAAATGTCTGCAAGGCATCTCTCACCAGTTTCTTTCTTTTACTGGTAAACATGTATGAAATGACAGATTTTCCTGTGGAAACCTCAATCCTGTGGCCACTTGACAAGTTGTACAAAATGAGGCCAGGGGCTTGTAACAAGTGATATGCTCATCACCTTGCCCGTGCTGGGAAATACCCACCTGGCTTTGAGAGAGAATTTCTGAGAATTTCTGATATGGTGATGTCTGCAAAGCCCTCAGAAATCCAGCAGCAGTGCCAGTGTGTTCTTTGGAGCTGGGCCCTATTTCCCCTGAGGACAGCAGCAAAGCTGGGGCCCAAAGGTGCTTTTCCAAGTGTCTGACCTTCCTATTTCAGCAGTGTTTAACATTGCACTCACACACACACATATATAAGATTTAATCATTTTTTCCTGGTACTCATGCAGCTGCACTATTCTGGGAATCACTTTATTGCAGCATTCAGGGGCAAATTAGTCTTGCCAATAATTGCTGAGTGATAAGTGTGTTGTGTTTTCTCCTCCTGGATGTTTCCATCTCTCCCTCCCCTGTATTTAAGCACAGAGCAGCACTGCTCCTCAGTGCAGAGGAACAGCACACCTTGCTGTTCCTCTGCACTGAGGAGCAGAGCTGTGACTCCTGTCTGGCACTGCCGAGGGAGATGGACACCCAGGCTCTCTTCCCAGATAGGTTTCTGCCACATTAAAGGATTCCATGACTTGGGATTTGCTTGCTCTGAGATGAGCCTGGTGCCACCCTGCCAGCCCTGTGGATGGTTAGCCCAGAAATGGGATATTCGTGTCCCAGTGCTCAGAATTCAACCAGCCACTTCTCCCCAGTGAGTTCTGAGGCACCCATCCATCCCTGGGGCTGCTGCCCTCTCTCCTGTCCACTCCTCCCACAGCACATGGAATCAGCACTGGACTGTGGGGTTTGCATCCCCCCGTGCCTCTGACACACTCAGGGTGCTGGGATGCCTCAGGGCTGGGTGTCTGGCCATGCCTGGGCTGGGAGATGCACAAAGTTCACAGAATCACAGAATGCCCGAGCTGGAGGGACCCACAAGGATCACCAAAGTACACAACTCCCAAGTTCAGTGCTTCTTCCAAAATCTGAACCGTGAAAATTGGGTGATAAAGGGAAACACCTTTGGCCTGTAACCAGGAGTGAGTTTGATACCTGTGGGGTGAATAAATTGATGGTTTTCTGCTCCTGAAGATGGAGCCCCCGTGGCTGCAGCCCTGCCCTGCCTGGGGCAGCTGGGTCAGGGGGCAGAGCTCTCTCCCCTCTTCTTATTCCCTCCCTAATGAAGTCAGAGCAGGGCTTCATTCCATTCATTCATTTCCCTTCATTCCCCCTCTCTTCCCCAGCAGGCAGGGCTGCAGAGATTCAGGCTTTATTTCTAGGCACAGGCAAGTGGTTTTTAACCAGAAAGCTCAATATTCCTTGGAGCATCATCCCTCCAAATCAAATTTTGCTCCTCACCAAGGTCTCACTGCACTCTTTGTGTGCTGTCCTGCACTGCAGGCAGTCCCACCAGTGCTCTTACTCAGACCTGCAGCTGAAATAAAATGCTTCTTTGGACAGAAAACACTTTTCCCAGAGCTGGCCATGGCACCATGATAGAAGCAGAGGATGTGGAAGCTCTCCTGATGGACCATGGCCACTCTCCCTCAGCCTTCAGCCCTCACTGGGGCTGGGCAGTGCTGGATGGGGACAAACCCTCTGCTGGAGCTGCTGAAAGTGCCTTTTTCAATGCCAGGGCTCAATCTGTTGGGGAGTAAAGCTCTTTGATCCATTTTCCTGGCATTTGCAACAGAAATGCAGCACAAACCTATTCGTGTGGGAATTTTCTACTGGAGATACCAGGCTGTTTAAGATGAGCTGGAGATCAGCACGGGAGAGGCAGCTCAGCTCTTCTTTGTGTCACATAAATCTTGTCAGGCACAATTTTGGGTCAGGATAAGGTGTGGTGGAGCAGGCAAGAGCCTCCAGCCTCTCTCTCCTGCCTGGAGGGGCCATGGGGTGCCCTGTGCTGGAGGCATTACAAACCACCCCAAAAAACCTCTTCCAGGCCACCATATTTTGGCTGCAGCTCTCACAGGAGTGGCTGGCACACCTCACCCCCCATCCATCCTTTCCAGCAGCCCTGCCTGCCTTGAGAACAGCACCAATTTGATCCCGTTGCTCTTTAGTCTCTTGACCAACATGATTCCCAAATTAGAGCCCTGGAAAAGCTTTTGACATCCTCAGCAGGAGTGGGGGAGTGAGGAGGAGATTGTAGCCCAGCCCCACAGAGCTGTATGTAGTTAATGAGGAAATGCCAAGGATGAGGTTAAACTGGGTGAGTTATGCTCAGCACTGAATTCTGGGGTCTGGGAAAGCTCATTTTTGGGCTCCATGGACTGTTTTCTCTGAAAACAACTTCTATAGTGTCTAAAAGCCTAAGTATTATCAGCAGATGTATGAAACTACCATGCCTGCTTATCAAACACAGGAAACTGATCCTTTAGGAGAAATCCCCCCTCCCCAGTGCCACTCAGGGCCACACCAGCATCCCCAGGGCCCCTGGGTTTATTGGGGTGAAAGGCTGTGTGCAGCCACCTCAAAAACCTCAAATGTCACCTCTGAGTCCCCACAGGGACAGGTAAGGCACTGGCAGCTGTGTGGGGTGTCACCCTGATATTTTATGAACATCCTCTCGTTAGGATTTTTTCTCCTGAGAAGCTGAGAAGCCTCAGAAAAGAAATGTAAACAATAACTATCTGATGGCTGTGGAATGTGGTCTGGAGATGGTTTACCAACAGGTGCATCTTGGATTGGTCTCATGTGGATTGGTTTTACTTGATGACCAATCATGGTCCAGTTGTGTCAAGACTCTGAGCCGTCACAAGTTTTTATTATTCATTCCTTTCCTACCTTCTGATGTATTCCTTTCTCTCTACAGTTTAGTATAGCTTTAGTGTGGAACTTTTTAATATAATATTATATAATATAATAATATAATAAATCAGCCTTCTAAGAAATATGGAGTCAGATTAATCTCTTCCCTTGTCCTGGGACACACAAACACAACAACAGTGGGGTCTCCCCCAAGGAATGCAACCTACAGGGAAGGGAGCAGTGATGGATGGGGCAAAACAAAATCCACTCTCCATCATTTATGGTAAAGATGGGTTCACCTCCCCAAGAGGTGGGAGGTGCCACTGGCTCCTCTGGGTGTCCCTCTCCCCTGGGGGACAGAGCCAAGGGTGACACAGCCCCTTTCCACCTTCCTCTCACACCTGAAATCCTCTCAGCCAACCGGGTTAACATTCCCCAGCTTCTCTCTCAGTTCCTCAATAATCAATATATTTATTAATACCATTAAGTAAACAAAATACAAGTTGTAGGTGTTTGATTTCCTTCCTGGGGGAATGTTGTTGTTCTGTGTCATGGCTTTTCCCCCCAAGCTCTTTGTAAGTGCCCCCATGCACATCCCCGAGGAACTGCTCAGGTGCTTCATTAGGGACTTAATTACCTTGAATTGAAATGTGGCCTCCTTTTCTTTTTTTAACAGTAGCCCAAAATTAAGGCACAATTTAAGAAAAACACAAAAAAAAAAAAAATTTTTTTTGTTTCCTGCTTGAAACTGAAGGGAGATTAAGTGAAACAAGCTGCTGAAGGGGGCTCAAAATTAGGGACAACTGAGCTGGCTGTCACTGCCTGACCCAAGGAGCACAGCACACACCAGCCCGGGCACCTGGCAGCGAGGCAGGTCTGGAGGACAAGCAGGGCTGCTCCACAGGGCATGGAACCCTTCCCATCACTCCCAACAGCCAAAAGGCTTCTAAAAAGGTCTTGAGTGCTTCCTGGAGCAGAGCTGGAGCTGTATTTCTGTGTCGTCTTCCCTGGTAATTGTCACTTGTTTGGGCCTGTGGCGGCTTGGCAGCCAGGATGGGTAGGCAATAATGTAGCAGATTATTAATTATGCTGCTTTATAAACTCTCCATCTTATCTACAAGCAGATCTTCACTCTGACAAGGAGCCTGTGCACGCCGGCACAGCCAGCTACAAGGTGTTATTAATTGTACACACGGCTGTTTACAGAGATACAACCCTGCTTCCACCTCCGAAGGGATTAAATGAGACCTCGCCCAGAAACGGGGGTGAAAAATGGACCTAAAATGAAATTCTTCACCACTATGCTATTTTTAAGCCAGAATTGCATTTTCGCTCTACAGGCACATCAGCCCCGCAGCAGGGGCGTTAGATTAAACTGCAAAATTTAAATAAATGACACTTTAAAAATGCCCTGGAGCCAGGCAGCTCCCGGAGATGAGATGTCTGCAGGGAGAGAGCAGCAGGGCGGTGCTGTGGGGGCATCTCTGCTGCTGCTCCCAGAGCTCCAGCCCAGCCTGGGCAAAGCCTCTCCTTCCCCTGGCTTGTATTTGTGGGGTGCCCCCGTGAAGGAAGGAATGATGGATCTGACTCCATGTTCTCAAAAGGCTGATTTATTATTTTATGATATTATATTGTATTAAAGAATACTAAACTATAGTAAAGAATACAGAAAGGATACTTACAGTATCCTTAATACTTACAATATTCCTTAATACTTACAGTATTATCTTTTAAATAATAAAAAGATAATAATGAAAAAATATAATAAAAAAAGATAATAATGAAAACTCGTGACTCTCTCCAGGGTCCCAACGCAGCTTGGCACTGATTGGCCAAAGAGTGAAAACAACTCACACCAGAACCCAGTGAAACAATCACCTGTGGGTAAACAATCTCCAAACACATTTCACACTAACACAACACAGGAGAAGCAAATGAGATAAGAATTGTTTTCCTTTTCTCTGAGGCTTCTCAGCTTCCCAGGAGAAAAACCCTGGGCAAAGGGATTTTTCAGAGAATGTGAATGCCACAGCCCTGTGCCCTGCCCAGGTAATCCTGGCACATCACAGAGCACCTGGAAGGGTTGGAAATTTGCTTTTAAGGTGACCATGGCTCGTGTGCCTCTGGTCAGCAGTGACCCAGCACAGGAGCTGGCACAGCTCCCTCTGGGCCATTCCCAACCCATTGCCCTCATTTTCCCAACATAAATCCACTGGGGTTTTACTTCTGCTCTCTTCCACCAGCTGGGTTTTGTACAGGCTCAGAAATGTGGCTGAAATATGGGAAAGTCCTCAAGACTCAGAGACTATAACATTGATAAACTTCTTTGTTCTTATTAGCATTTTCCCAAGAAATGTTTTGTCCTCTCTGGTAGGCAAAGTGTCCCTATTTCCCCAAAATACCCAGGCTGCCCTCAGCCCCATCCTCCCCTCACGAGCTGTGGTGACAACACAGACACCCATTTTTACAGAACAGCTCACCCGTACTGATGTCAAATGTTGTTAAAATAATCTTCTTAGAAGGCTGCTTGATTTATAGTTACTTTTTACTGCTGGGCTTTTTTTTATTTTTTTTTTAAGAAAATCAATCCTTTTGTATTTTCCCCTTTGAAAAATTCCTCCAGTAAATTTCCTCCTCTGAACTGCTCTGACAGAAATCACTTCCCTGCCCTTTCTGCTTTTTAAGAAATGGGAAAATTGGAGGCAATAAATGGCAAACCTCTGAGCCTCATTGACAGAAATGGGATGGTTCCGAAAAACAAATATTATTTATAGTTATCACTGTTTTCCTAGTTTGTTCCTGTGTTTCAGCCTGTCTCCTGAGCTGTGCTGCATCTCTGGGATAGCATTTTTGGCCTTTTTCCCTTGTTGTTGGCAGTGACACAGGATGACATCCCGTGTCCCCGCCATGGCGTGGCAGCTCCAATCCCTGTTCACTGGAGTGCTCCAGGGCCTGCACAGGAATTCCCTGGGGGAATCAGGGAATGCTGCTGGGGGATCAGGCAAGTGGTTAACTGGGCTCCCCAGCTGCTCCAGAGCTGCAGGATGACTCAGTGCTGGCCCCAGGCTCTGAGAGTTCAATTGCTTCTGTCCCTGCAGGGACCCAGCGCTCTCAGCCCGGCTGCTGCTCCTGAGGAGCAGCTCTCCATCACTTCATGCAGGAGTTCACAGTAGGACAGTTTATTTTTGGATATGGCAATGAGTGAAAGTTTGGCAGAAGGAGGCAGGATTTGGATGGAGGAAATCAGACAGGGCTCCACCCCACATCTCTCCAGCTTAGGGAATTTTGGGTTTGAGCACTGTTTTCTTTGCACACAGCAAAGCTTTGGGACTGAAGCCCCAAAGGAGACATCCATGAAAACAATACTTAGGAGGCTTTTGGGAGAGCTATATTTTTTCCAAATCCCCCTCTAACATGTTGCTGGGAAGGGACACCAAGTGACCCCACCTGGAGGGACACCAGGGACCCCACCCTGTCCCTCCCAGCTCACACCAAGTGTGAGGTCACCTCAAATCCCACCAACAAAACACCCCTGCAGAAAATGATTGCAAAACCTCAGTCCAGCCAGGAGCTCTGCTGTCATCTCTACATCCATCAGATGCACCTTGTAGGAGGGGAGAAGGCCTGAGATTAGATTGCACTGCAATCTTCAAGAAAAACTGCTTTTTGATGACAAAAGTGATGAATTGCTGTCTGTTCTGGGAAGATCATATCGGTGTGTGGCAGTCAGACCACTCAGTGCTCTGAGGCTGAGGGTGATGAATCAGTAGAGTGGGGCCTGGAACTCATCCAAGGGAGGAAGAAATCTCTATTTTATATATATATATATACACATATATATACACACACACATACCTCCACACATGGGTATCTTGAGTCAGAAACCCACTTTCTGCTGCCCAAAGAGCAGCTGTTTTCCATTAAACAACCCAAGGTTTCACCCACTCCTGCTCACACCTTTGTTTGCACCCAGGACTGGATGTTATGAGGATAAGGAGGGAAGTTAATGATGCTCCACAAAATGAGGTTTCATTAATAATCTGTTTATCTCAGTGTCACATTTTTTCCCAGACTGTGACTGGTCTAGTCTGGACAGGGCTTGGAGCAACCTGGTCTGATGGAATGTGCCCATGGCAGGGGCTTGGAACAACAGGGACTTTTAAGGCCCCTTATGATTCTGTGATGCTATCATTCCATAATTGTATGGTTTCACAAAAGCAGGTATAAAACACACAACCCCTTCCCCAGGCAGCTTGAGACATTAATGTAGAAGAAATTGCCAATCTATTAAAAAGCATCTGCTTTTAAAGATAAAGCCAGCTCACTTTGTTATTTCCAAGGTGACTCTTTTATTCCCAAGCCACCAGATGAAAAGTGCTTGGAGGGAGGCTGGGGAGGAAGCAGGGGAGATCATTCCTCCTCTGCCCCTGGCCTGTGGAGCTGCTCCCCTGGCCTGGGAGGAAAAGCTGCTGCTCTGGCATCTGCTAAAGCCTGGTTTAGCAGGGTTTAGTGCTGCTCCTCATTTATCATGGAAAGTCCAGGAGTGGCTCTGGCCACACTGCCTGTCATGCCAGGCTGGTCAGGATGCCATGTGGGAAGGGTCAGGATATGCAAAATCCCCTCCAGCATCACTGCAACAGGTTGTAAAATACTTACAGCACCTGCAAGCCTGGGATCTGACATGACACCAGCTTTTCCCCAAACAGATATAAAAAACCAGCTTTTAAAACACTCTGAGCCTGCTAAGATCTGCTGTCAGGGCCAAAAGTCAGGTTTCTAAACATCTTTACAATGGCTTTAAGTGTTGCCTGGAGATTTTGGGGGTTTTTTTAAGCCTGTCTTTGATCCCTTGGGCAGAAGTGATCAGGAACATCTCCTGGGGGCACAGTGCAGCCCCACTCGTGGAGGAACCTCCTTCTCTGAACAGCATCCTAGAATGGTTTGTGCTTGGAGGGGCCTTAAAGATCACCTTGGTCTACCCCCTACCATGGGCAGGGACACCTCCCACTGTCCCAGGCTGCTCCAAGCCCCATCCAGCCTGGCCTTGGACACTGCCAGGGATGGGACAGGCATTTCCTGCAGTACACCAGGAAATTCACAGTCTTTGGAAGGCAGTAAATCTGGATAAGGGCTGTCTGCATAAGACACAGGTTTGGGTGGATAATTTATAAAGGATGGTAATAAAACAGACTGCACAGTTTAGATCTTAATAAAATTCTGATGCCTTTTGTCTGATTTTATGGACAAATTTTATTAACTTAGTACCTTTGTACCAGAGAGGTCTGACAGGTTTCTTATGGCTGAGAGCTCTCCTCAGCAGCAGAAAATCAGAAACAATTAGTACCCAATAGCAGGAGATCACAAGCCCACCCTCCTTGGAAATCCATCCTCCTTAGGTGGGTCAGGGCTGGGATGGGGCTGCAGGAGAGGGGGAATCACAGAATTATGGAATGGTTTGGGTTGGGAGGAGCCCTCAAGAACACCCTGTTCTACCCCTGCCATGGGCAGGGACACCTTCCACCATCCCAGGGTGCTCCAAGCCCTGTCCAGCCTGGCCTTGGGCACTGCCAGGAGTGGGGCAGCCCCAGCTGCTCTGGAGGAGCCTCTGGCCTGGAGCCACCCCAGCTGGCAGCCAGGGCTGGCAGCACTCAGGGACAGCTGGTGCCTGGGAGCACCAGGAATTAGGAATGGTTTGCTAACAAATCTCATTCCGAGCCACAATCAGCAGTGCTCAATCACCCATCCACAGCCTCCCTGTGTCCCACCCCACACCTCACATCGGAGAGGGGTACCCAGAAATGTGGGGATGGGTCCTGGCTCTGTGGTTGTGACAGAGGGAGGGATATCCCTGCTGGAGAATTCATGAGGATGGGTGTGGGATCTGACCATGGCAGCCACGGCTGGGGGGCCCTTGGGGACACCCCAAAATCAGCTCTGCTTGCCCTGCCCATCCCAGCCCCTCCCTCCAAGGAGCAAAATCCAGGTGAGAGCAACAGGTCCCAGTGTGCAGCCCTTCCTCATCCCAGTTGGTTCATGAATTGTTCATCTGCTACTGATTGTCCAAATGATTTGCATCTTCTCTAGGACTGGGCCCAGCTCCCCTTTGTGAGTGATCCACCAGCCCTTTGTGCCTACTTCATTAAGTTAATTCAGGTGAATGTCTGAGTGCTGATTCTGACACTTGTGTGCAAGACTTTGCAGCCCCACCATGGCCATGGGATGGGGAATGGCCTTGGGGAGCTTCCCCACCAGGAACAGCTGTGGGATTTATGGTGTTTTCCTTGGAGACCTTCATCCCCACGCATGACACAGCCCTTGTAGAGATCACCTGAGTGTTTTTTCTCTGCTCTTTCCTGCAGGCAGGACAATTCAGCAGACATGGGAGGGTGGTGGGGTTGATTGGGACCCAAACCCCATCCCAGGACATCCACACTGCTGAAGGACACAGCCAACATCCTCCTCCCTTGTACTCCAGGGTTAAAAAAAGGGTGGGGGGAAAGGGAAGAGAGAGCAGCAGCATTCTCATTTTGTTGCCATAGCAGCCTTCTGGATTATTTAGACTGATAGCATTTGTAAAAATTCAACAAAGGGTAAAGGATCACTTGGAAATTGGAGCAGATGTAACAGTGCGTGCCATATGCCACTGGGAAAAAAATCCATTGGCAAAGGCAGCATCATAAGAACGAGAGCCTAACCCACATTGTGCCACGGAAAATGTCACTTTCTCTAGATTACAGGGTAGAGTATGAAGCAGAGAAAACTCTGTTCACATGTATAATTGCTGAAAGGCGTCCCCGGCGCAGAGCCACGGGGAGCGGGGCCACCTCCCCTGCAGGCCCTGTGAACCTCCATGTGACACAAAGGAAAGGTTGTTAACATTAAAAATTAATTAACCCTCGCACGCAGCTTAATGGAACTCACTCCTGAGAAAGCCTGCCCGCACAAGGGGGGAGCTGCCAGGGGCTCTGTGAGGAGCAGAGCCTGTGGAAAGGCGCTGGGTTTGCACGCTCAGCTCTGCTGCAGCAGCTCTGCAATGCTGACGGAGCCTCTCGGAGCTCCAGACCAAACCAAGGAGCTGCTAAAGCTCCAGACCAAACCAAGGAGCTTCCAAAGGCTCCAGAACACCTGGTGGTGCTCAGGGAGTTACCCTGAGCAGGGGTCAGGGCAAAAGCCCCCAGCTCCAGAGAGGGAGGGGGCTGCAGGTGAGGCTGGTGCAGTGGGAGGCTGTGGGTAAGGGGGAGCTGCTCCCCAGCATCAGCCTCGTCCCACTGCTCCTGAAAGCACAGCCAGTGCTCCTCATGAATCCAGCTGACACCAGAGTCCTGCCAGAAAGGCACTGAGGGATGAACAGAGGCCTGCACGTCCAGTATGTGGATGGATGAGGTTGGACAGGGCTTAGACCAACCTGGGATAGTGGAAAGTGTCCCACAGAGGGATGGAATGAGATGAGTTTCAAGGTTCTTTCCAGCCCAGACTTCTCTGTGATTCTCTGATAATACTTGGGACGATGAAGCCTGGCAGAGGAAAACTCTGTTCCCACCTCCAGAACCCTTCTCTAGAGCTCCCTACAATGGGAGGCAGATTGGCAGGAGCTCCCATTGCCACTCACTCGGGACTGCATGGGGCTTAAAAGGCCCTTATTTATCAGATCTTCATTATGAAAGGGATTATTAAATGCCCAGACCTTCCTACAGCAGCCTGGGCATCAATCCTGGCCGTGCCTCCTTGCTTGCTTCTGCTGCTGCAATGTTAAAATAAATAAATAAATCACAATGGCCACATAATTATAGGAAATGGAGACGCACATTAGGCTGGCGCAGCAGGGAATAATTATTTGCTGTCCTTCAGCACCCCAAAGCAGACAGGAGTGGAGGGGAGGCTTGCTGTGGGTAGGAGCTCTGTGTTGCCCACCCTGGCACTGGCACAGGACCAAGCCCTGGCAGCCAGGAACAGGAAGCAGACACCAGGGATGGTGTTTGGTGCAACCGTGAGAGCCAAAACCACGCGCAGAAGGGAGGGAGGGATATGGCCAGAGGCACAGCAGGGGTGGAGATGGGGATTGGTGCAGAAATATTCCAAAGTGGAGCACACAGAGCCCCTGAGCCACCCCGAGCTGGGAGCTCCCAGCCCAAGGGCAGCGAGACACAAGGGCTGCCCCCGGGGCGTCCATGGGGGTGGGACATCACCAAAGCCAGCCTTGAGGCCAGTAAAAATCACCTCCTCTGCAATTTCTAAGGAAAAAAGTTGCTTTATTAAATTACCAGCCTGTGGAAAATGTATATCCTGTTCCTCTCGAGAGGAGAGAGACACATAAAATTTGGGCTCGTTTTGACAAGATACCTTCAGTGAGTGTAAATCACTCATGGGCTGATGAACTCCTCTTCTTAGGCAATTCTGCAAGTTAAATGACAAAGCTTCCTCTCCTCCTGAAGGCTTTTACTGAACTTGTAATGAATGCAGGTATACTAATGTCTTTCTTTTTTATTATTGTTATTATTACAGAGCCCAGGCAGCACAGCAGCATTCCTGCCTGGGAGCTGTTTGTCATTGCACAGGACATCACTCGCTGTTTACCTTGTTTTCTCCTCAAATACCAGCAAATTAAAAAAAAAGGGGAAAAAAGGAAAGAGAATTTTGTCAACCACGACAAATGATGCCATTTTTTGATGCATATGCAAAACAGCAAAATAGGCATTTGCTGATGCTCTTCCATTTACAACACAAAAGGGATGGGATGCTGGATATGGCCTCTGGGAGCAGCACAGGAGGGAGGGGTGGATGGGGTTGTCAGAACCAAAATATGATTAAAATATTGTAAATCTCCAGAAAACTTAGAAATTCCCCAGTCTGGTCACAGACAGTTTATATCTGCGATAGCAGTGGCAGAACAATCCCGCAGGGCTGGGAGCCAGGCAGCCCCTGCCCATGGGATCTTCATCGTCCTGGCCCTGTCTTGGCTCCAACCTGCACAGCTTCTCCCTGCTGAGAAGCTGAGGCACTGAAGATGAAGGTTTCAAGCTGCTCAGGAACTGTTTTAATTCAAGGCATAATCACTTGAAAGAGCAATTACGTGCTTGGTGAAGCTCAGAGACACCTCCCAGGTCGTGTCTGAGGGTCCCTGAGCACCCTGGGTGGCACCTGTGGCGTTCGTGACCACCCTGGTGGCTGGGGGAGTTTTGTTCCCCTTGTGCCTGAAGGAGGAGGATGAACATCCCTGCTCCTGGCTCTGCACACCTTCGTCCCACTGCTAAACCAGTGTTCTCCCCTGGGAAGCTGCCTCCAGGGTGGAGGAACTCATTTCATCTCAACTTCACCTGCAGCATTTTTCCTGTGAAATCACCGCGGCACAAAAAAAAAACCAAACCATCTTTATGTGTGCGTTCTGCTCATGTCACAAAGTCTGCAATGTAAAATATAATCATTTTTAAGCCCACTTGCAGCAACGGTTCTCTCATGCAGGACAAAGAGCTGGGGCTGGAGCTGCTCCCCTGCTCCTCCTCCCTGCAGAAATTCAGATAAAAGAGGGGAAAAAAATCCTGCAGCTTTCTAGCCCGGGCTCAGGCAAAGCAGGGATGTGCTGTTAACACAGAGGAGCGATCCTGTGAGCTGCTGGGATGTTTTCTTGGACTCACAAATAATAAATGCTGGTTTCTCTGGGCTGTAATAAGAGCAGGGACTGCAGTGAGGAGGGATGGACGAGCACCCACCCGACAAGGGCAGCTCCTCAGCGAGGCTGGCAAAGCCTCTCACACCTCACGCAGAAAGTCCAAGCATCTCTGTGATGAGTTTGATAAATGATGGAATACATCCTCAAAAATAAACTCTGTCAAGGAAAGCTGATAGCAATAAAGGAGTTCTGAGAGGAGAGGAAATTTGCCATTCAGAGAGAGAAAACCTTGCAAATACTCTGTATTCCTGCCACAGAAAGAACAGAACCGACACGCTCCCTGCTCTCCCGCCCATTCCAAAGAATCCGAGCTTTTCCACAAGCTGTGAAGAGGATCGTGCTTTATCTGCTCCTTCCCAGGTTCAGCTGAGGTTTCAGCAGGAGCTTGCTGAACCATCAGTGCCTGCAATTAACACTTGCAACTATTTTTACAGCGGGATCTGGGCTGGGTGTTGGAGAGCCCCCGGAGAGAGGCTCAGGCGTGCGCTGCTGCGGGAGGAGCATCACCCTGACCCCGCAGGCTGCTCCTGCCTTCCATCCCCACAGTGGAGCCCTGGGAGAATGCTGGAAACCTCTAATCTCAGCCTAACCCTTAGGGGGACCCTGCTGGGGGCCCTAAACCAGGGCTCGGTGTGGGCCTCACTCCCTGCTGAGAGCACGGCCAAGCGCTGCTGCCCCGGAACGCCATCACCAAACAGAGCTTGGGACATCCAGAGGTTGGAAAATTGTCCAAAAAAAGCTTCCTGTGTTATTTGGGCTGCAAGGCAGCCAGCCTAGAAGGAAGGGGCTGGATCCTGAGGGCTCTGCTGCAAGCTGGGCTGGGGGAAGGCTTTGGGCTGTGTGGAGCTGAGCTCTCCTGGCAGGGAGTTTGGGAGCAGGAGGAGATCGTGTGCAGGGTTGCTGAGGGACGCAAGGAGAAATTATCCAAAGGATGATATGCTGGTTTATTTTGTAGCAGAGTGAACCCAGTGTAGTTTCAGGGAGCTCTCCAGCTTTATTCCAGGTCCCAGCCAGGACGTGCTGCCCACTGCAGGTACAAGTGTGTCCTCTCAGGACATGGCAGACCCTCTCCCTAAGCAGAAACAGCAGGCAGGACCTGGAAGCTGTGGATTGTTAGCTGAATACACAACCCAAGGCCAGTCCTGGGGTACTCCAAGGTGCCACGGGGCTGGCAGTGCACACAAAACCAGAGGGGATGTCCAGTGCTGTACCCAGGCTGAGGATGTGAAGAACATTTTATTACTCAGTTCCTGCAGTGACCCAAGTGTAGATGGCAGGTCATGCTGGGGATCACTCACAGCCACAACAATGATGTTTTTTGCCTCTTTCTTTTCTGCAGGCCCTGCAGAGCCAGTGACCACTCACCCTGCCCCAAAGGGCTCTTGCTGGAAAGCCACAGGCCTAGCAGGAATAAGTAAAAAAGCTTTCAACACCGTTTTCTTTTTGGTATAAGCTCAAGAGAAGCTCCACTGTGAGTAGAAGGGGAGCAAGGTCTCAAGGCTGCCATGGGCATCACTGTCCCACAGGAATGCTGCAGCCACCACCTCCAACTAATTTAATTTGGGGAGGGAAGGGGCTATTTGTATTTGTGGCAGTATTTCACACCCCTTTGGTGGCAAGAAGGGGCTCCCTCTCCTCCCTCAGCAGCCTCATTCCCTGGCAGCCACGATCCAATGATTCTCCTTTTTAATCTGCCTGGGAGATGGGGGATAATTAGTAACGAAGCACACGTGCTAAGAACATGCAATTATAACCATTGGGTTATAATTTATGTCTTATCCTTCTGTGCAAAGTAATTAATATAGTAAAAGATTATTTATACCTAAGTGAGTAGAAGGCAAAGTTAGCTCTGCTCAGCAATGGACCCAGCTGAACAAGCAAGCCCGAAAGTGGCTGGAGGCTGGAAACCCAGGGAGAGGCAGAGAAGTTCCTCAAGGAACAGGAACTTTTTGGGAAAACCTCCTCTTCTGGACAGCTTGCAGTGGAGGGAAAGAGAGACCTGGCTCTGCCTTTCCTCTGCTCCCACTGCAGCTCCTCTGTGGGGTGGGTCTGACCCTGCTGAGGTTTTGGGCTTTATTTTGGGAATAATTTAGAGCCTTGGTTCCCCACTCAGTAGCCAGTTGTCCTTGCTTTCTGGCCACGAGCCTGGAGCAAGCAAGGGCAGGGCTGGGCCATCCACGGGCTGCCCCAGCAGGGAGGGGTAGGGCAGAGAGGGGGACAGCAGGGACAGGGGACCCCAGCCAGCCACCAGTGCCACTGGGAAAGGAAACTGGGATCAGGAACCCCAGCTCTAAATACAGTCATGCCCATGCAACAGTCTGAGCCAATTAGCAGGGACTAATTTGTTTCTGAGGATGCTCGAGCAGTCAGGACCTTGCACTTTAATGAGCTTTTTCCCTCAGCTCTGGCCTGCAGCTGGTCCCCACCAGTGCCAGTTCAACGCGTACATTTTTATTACAACCACTGCAAACTCCTGCCAGGTCGCAGAAATAGGGAACCATTAGCCCTCAGGAACATGCCCAAGGAGCTCTGGGATGAGGTTTCCTTGCCCTGTCCCTGCTGCTTGTGGAGCTCTCAGCCCCAGGGGCAGAGGGTGAAGGCAGCAGGGATGGACAAAGCCCCTCCTCTGGCAGGACCCCCTCAGTCCAAGCTCAGAGGCAGATTTTGTGTGCCTTGGCTCTGTTTCCATGGCAATTTGCTTTGGCAGCACCGCTGCAGAGGGAGCATCCCCAGGGGATGGGTCTGGGAGCAGAATGGGCTGCAGGGCTGGGCACAGGGCAAGGGTGGTGCTGTGGGGGTCTTGGGCATGGAAGATGTGGGGAAGGAGCAGGCACTTGGACTTCCACTTCAATTTTTTTACTTCAATTCAACTTCCAAACTGCTGCTTTTCTCCTGTGCTGGTGGGATTTACAGCCCCCCGTCCAACCCAGCTCCCAGCCAGCTGCTCTCTCCTCTGTCCCACCTGGCCATGCAGGAGCTGTTTCAGCCAGGAAGCCCCAAAGTAAAGGGTCAAACCCTGCTGCCAGCCCATGACAGGGACAAATCAGCCAGGCAGGAGCATGAAGATATTGGCTTGGCCACCAAAACAGCTGAGGGGGTTCACCACTGTCATAACCCATGTCTGTACAAGGCAAAACCTGGATGCAAAATCAAGGTGTGCCAGGAAGCAAACCTCAGCAGCAGAAGCCACGTTTTAGAGCCAGCAGCGATGCAGCTGTGAGGAAAGAGCCTCCAGCTGAAATGCACTCAGGTAAATTCCCTCAGTCCAAGGGGTGGTGGGGTTCAGACCAGCTTGGGAAGGGCTGAAGGTTTGGGAGTGGCTCAGGTGTTCCTGTGCCTGCCCCCCAGCAGCTCCAGCTGCTTCCTGACCCACTCAAGCCCCTCTGGCACTGGGGTTCTGCCAGCCCCCAGTGGGATCCTGCAGGGATAAAGGAGAAAAGAGGGACAAAAGGCTGTGTGCTGAGTATTTCACCCCTGGAGCAAAACCAGGTATGAGAAAGCAAAAAATAACTTGGGGCAGGTGGCTGAGGAGCAGATAGGCTTTGCTTTCTTTTTTTCTGTCCCACCTTCCAGAGTAATTTGCAAGAACACTTTGACAGTCATTCTCCCTGCAAGAAAAATTGGCACTTTTACAGATTATTAAAGGATTATTGCTCTTTGACAGTGCTGCAGACACACAGGTGATAACACAGGTGATAAACAGTCGTGTCCATCTGGCTGTGGCTCTGCCTTGGCATGACCAGCCCTGGGGTGTGACATTGGACTGATGATGATGAGTGTGAGCATCATCACCTCCTGGAACAGCACTTGCCCCTCAGCTTTGTCCATCGTGGCTCTGCAGCTCATCAGCAGCCTGGTGGCACTCAGTTTGAGCCTTTGGCACCAAGTCCTCACACACACAGCTCACCTGGGGCACTCGTGCTTCTCCTGAAGGTCACTGCCATGAGTCAGGGTGATTTCTTCTCCCTCCAGGCCTCCTGAAATCCAAGAAGATCATTCAGCAGGGAGAGGTGAGCATTAAGGATTGCAAAAGAACGTGCCAAACATTGGCAGAGAGGGGTGTATTTTGAATTCTGTCCAGCACTGTAAAGATGGGGATGCAGCAGCAGGCTCTCGGGGCCCTGGCTGGTGGTGCCTTTGCTGCTCTGGGGTGCCCAGGGATTTGCAGAGACACAGCCACTCCCTTCTCCCCCTTCAGTGAGGAAGGATGGAGCACTGAAAGCCACCCAGCTCTGTGCAGTGCCTCTGCTCAGCTGCTGCCCTGGGCTCCAGTGCTTCTTGCCAGCTCTGGTGGCCACGGGAGGTTCTTGTCAGCAGATGCTCCTCTCTGCTGCTTCCAGAAATGGTGCTGTAAAGCACTGTAATGAAAAATGGATAGAGAGAGGTCTCCAAACGCTGCTCTGCCAGCAATGCCTGCTCTGGTTTCCTTCCTGCAGCCTCTTTTCAGAAGAGGCATGAGAGGCAGAGAGCACCAACCCCTTGAAGGACGCTCCAATGCCCCAGGAGCAGACCTGGGCTGGGTTCTGCTGCTTTACAGCTGAGCTCAGCACAGGGCAAGGTGCAATCTGTGGAGTGAACCCCCCTTTTCATTCACAGCCCTGCCAGGAAGCTCATTGACCCGCTTTGCCCTGGGATAGCCCCGGGGTGCAGGCTGCGGTGTGTGAGCTCCCAGGGCCGAGGGGGAGTCAAAGACTCCGTGTGCTCCCGGTGAGCAGCAATCAGCAAGCCTGGGATGAAGGGAGGGGAAGCAGAAACAGCTGATGTGCCCGGGACAGCCTGTCCCTCCTGATGATCAACACCATTGGTAAACGCTTGGTGCATTGATCCAGAGGGAGAGGAAGCTCCCCTCGGTCTGTGTTTGAACAGCCCTGTTCTCACAGCTCTGGCCCCAGGGGAGCTGCTCCCCTCGCTGCCCACCTGAGAACCCCCTGCAGCACCCAGAGCCAGCAGAGCTGGGCAGAGCAGCCCCTCTCAGACAGGGTTTGGTACCCACAGCCTCTGCTCCTGCATCTTCTGCTCTGACCAGCACATCCCTGTGCCCAAACATCCAGAAAAACAGCAGGAAAGAAAATATTTTGGGCCAGAGCGGGAGCGCTGGTGGCACGGTGCCCCTGCAGCACTGTTTGTCCTCCTGCCAGCAGCACCAAGAGCCTCCAGGAGGATTCTCCAAGGCCAGTGGCTGCAGATGAGAGGGCAAAAGCCAAGCAGCACTCAGAGCTGACAGCTCTGCATCTGGCTTCTGCTCTGAGGGAAGTAATTAACAGGAATAATCACCCAGGAACAGCAGCCTGCCCGGGAGGGGAGCAGGGCTCATCATCACCAGCTGATGCTGGACAGGGGGATGGTACCACCTTCTCCAGGGGCAGCACAGCAAAAGCACGATTAATGCAAAAAAAAAAAAAACAAAAAAAACTGGAAAAGGAGAGAAAAGGAGGTTCCAGGCAGAGCCTGGGGAGTTTCCCTCCGCTCCAGGCACCGGGCAGATTTTTCAGAAGAGAATAAATAATTCAGTGGTGGCCTGGCAGGGAAGCAGCACCATCGTGTTCTGAGTCTTTCATCTCGCAGACCAGGGATCAACTGCCCCCGCTCCTGATGAGCAAGATAAGGGAGAGGAAAAGTTCCCCTGTGGGATTTCTGGTCCTCATCACTGAGACCCCTGAGAGGGAGCAGGGCCACACCTGGCACTGTTTCCTCCTGTCCCACTGGCTCTGCAGCACGGTGACACCTCCCACTGCACCAGCCCTGCTGTGTGGTCACAAAACTCCTCCTCACCTGCCTGACACCTGCAACACCCACTAGGGAGCAGAAAAATCCTAATAAAATTCAATGAAAGCACTTAAAGCATTCCTGGGAGCTTGCAGGCACCTCTCTTCCTTGCACTCCCTGTAGGGTGTGCTCCCCAAATGCCACCCCACTGGGGGACAATATCAGGTGCCAGCAGCAGGATCCAGGATCCTGTGTAGGGACATGGAGCCTCTCAAGGCCCAGTGGGGAGTGGCAGCCACTCTGCCTCCTCAGCCTTAACAGCAGACTTGCAGATGGATATTAAAGGCATTTAAGTTTTAATTTTTTATGGTGTCTGACAGTTTATTTTTTAATTAAAGCTGTGCCCGTGTGGGAATAGCTGGAGCTGTTGCTCCTGTGGCTGCGCTGCCCTGGCAGATGCTCGTGGTTTTGTTTCACCCACAGGTTTGGGAAAAGGGGAAGGGTGGCCTCTGGGGGCACAGCCCTTTCCTGGTTATTTCAATAAAAATGCTCAGAATGCCATCTCTGCTTCCTAAGAAAGAAGAACTGAAGAAACTGCTCCAGGTTCCATCACCTCCAAGATACCAGACACAACAAGTCATTAAAACCCATCCTTTGCACTCACAAATGACATTACACACTGTGCAGCCCTGGAATGGCCTTCCTAGTGCTTCTGGGGGAAGGAGGGTGAAAAATCAGCCCAGGAGCTGCTGCCCCGTTTCTGGGAAAGAGGAACAGAAAAGCTCCTGGTTTGGGTGCCCAGCACAAGGCAGTGGGCACTGCTGGAGCCGTCACCCCTTGCTCTGCCTTTCACACCAGCCCTGCTCTCAGCCACTCGCTAAAACCAGGCATGAAACAGACTTAATTACGTTAGCAAATGGCTCCCAGGAAATAATTAACTCTTTTATGGAAGTGACCTTATTAGGCACCATTAAACCGGGCAGAAAGGAGCCATCTGGTGCCTCTGACATCACTGCTGCAGCCGGGGCTGGGATGCGGCCACGTCCGCCGCTCTTCCCGGGGTCACCCGGGGGTTGTTGTCCTGTCCCTGCAGCCTGATCCCCACACACGGGCCCACATCGGTGCTGGAGGACACCTGGGTGACAGCACAGGCACGGGACAGCCCGTGCCAGGGAATGCAGGAGCAGCTCCTGGCCCAGGGAGGCGAGCCCTGCCGGACCTGCAGCACCGCGCCTTCGACAGAGGGAAGGTGAAGAACACAGATCCTGAAATCCTGACGGAGTCAGGGCTGCCTAGGCTGGGAACACACCTAAATCAATAACCAGGCAGCCCAGCATAAATGGAGATAATTAATTACCTCTTACTGCATTATTTATTATTGCAGGGATTTCTCATTTTCTATCATGATTCATTATTTTCTGCTTGCTCCCTTCTGCAGCTCCTCATCCCTGGTGCTGAGTCAACTCCAGCCCTGGGCAAATGTCTCACCAGGGAAAAGCAGCCCTGGAGAGCTGCTGGGAAAGCTGCCTGGTGTCCAGCCTGCCTGCAGCTCATCCTGTTCCTGAGGCAGGGAAAATGAGCAGCCCCGTTTATTGGAGGGGGATGCGCAGGGCTGGAGGTGCTGCACCCTCCCCTGCCCATGGCTCTCGTGGGGGTGGAAGAGGGGCTGCCCTGGGGGCAGAAAGAGCCCAGGCACCTTCCTCACAACGGCTGAATTTGTGGAAAAGTTGTTGAAACTGAAGGAGAATGGTGGGTGTTGGTTTTCTTAGCTTTTACAGAGACTGAGAGGAGTTTTAAAAGATTTTATTTTAATTCTCAAAACCCAACAAAAAGCTTACACAATCTTATACATCAATATACGAACACTAAAAGATACTAACTTTAAAAAAAAACCCATAAAAATAACATTATTTTTAAAAATTAAAACCAAATTTCAACAAATTTCAATATATAACCTTGTAAAAAACCTAAATATTTTTAAAAATTAAAACTATAAAAATACATTATAACAAAACCACATAAAGAAAAATATATAATTAATATTAAAAATTATAATAATAATATTAATATAATAATACATCTGTGTGGGATGGAGCTGTGGGGTGGGATGGGGCTGTGGGGTGGGATGGGGCTGCGGGATGAGCCCAGCCTGGTCCCTGGCTGGAGGCAGGAGGCAGCAGACAGAGCAAACCGAGGGTCTTGATGCCCATGCTCACCTGCCAGCTCCCTCAGGAACCCGCAGATGGAAATTAAGGAGCAGCAGTGCCTAAGCGTGAGCATGAGGAAACACAGCTGGAAAGGGACTCTTGTTTTTCCCCACCTCCCATCACTGAGGCTGAAGTCTGTGATTACGTTTTACCAGGGAAAGCAGCAATATTTGCCCTGTTACCTGCCCGGCAGCTGCAGTGAGCGGCCCCGGGGCTGGGAGCTCTCCTTGGAGCCAACAAATGCCATTTACTGCGCCCATCGCCGGGGACAGCCAGGGACAGAGGAGATTTGCAGTTTCCCGGCTGGAAGCTGCTCCAGTCTCAGCTTCCACAGCAGGTCCCTGTCCCCAACACCCAGCAATTGGGGTTGCCCAAATCTGGGGTGCCCTGGGCTCAGCCCTCTTTGGCACCCACGGCCGTGGGGCAGCCTGCAAAGTCCTCCTTGCCTGGCCAGTCACTCTGCACTTAAAAATACACATTAAAGTTTGGTTACAATGACAGAATCCTTTCTAGCCAGCTGGGAATAAACTGGGTGACTTGATTATTTTTCTCCAGGTGTGTTTGTCCCCTGTGAGACGCAGGAGCTGATGTCAGGGCTGGTGGCTGTTCCTGCTTGTCGCTCCCAAAGCCCCGTGTCGGGAGCAGGGAGGTCGGGAGAAGGGACAGAGCATCGGGAACCAGCAGGGAGCAGGACACGAGGGATGCTGACAAATGACACCGGGCTCAGAGCATCAGTCCTGCAGGCTGCAGGAGCCGGGCAGGCTCCGCAGCCAGTTTATCCAGGAGCTGCGGGAAGAGCTCGGCAGCGCTGCGAGCGATTGCCATCTAGAGGTTTTGGGGAAAGCAGTGCCCTCCACCCTGTTACAAACACAGCCCGAGGCAGCAGCACAGCCCCGGTGACACGGGGGCTCCTCCAGGACTGGAGGTGGCCGAGATGTCCCCGGAGCCCCCGGCCCTGCGCGGTGGCGCTGGGATGGCTCTGTCGGGCCGGACCACGGAAGAAAAGCTGACTGTGGCTGGAATAGAGTCATGGAATGTTAAAGGGTGGAAGGGGACCTTAAAGATCATCTAGTCCCAAGCCCCTGCCCTTGGCAAGGACACCTTCCACCATCCCAGGCTGCTCCAAGCCCTCTCCAGCCTGGCCTTGGGCACTGCCAGGGATCCAGGGGCAGCCACAGCTGCTCTGGGCACCCTGTGCCAGGGCCTGCCCACCCTCACAGGAAGAATTTCTTCCTAATATCTAAGCTAAACTTCTCCTCTTTTAATTTTTACCCATTCCTCCTTGTCCTGTCACTAGAGGACGATAGGGCCCAAGAGGCTGCATGGAGAAAGGACGAGCTGGCATGAGCCCGGTGATGTGGGCACAGCCTGGGCACCCTCAGGGGTGTTCTGTGCCTGCTCCCAGGCCATGGGCACCTGCCCAGTTTTGACCTCTCTGCCCAGGTGTGGGCTCTGATTCATGAGATGGTGAAGTGCAAAATACTCCAAAAAGGATCAGCTCACAGAGATGCTGCTCCCAGACCCACACCATTCCAGTACTGCATTACTTGTAAAGGGTTTTTTTGTGGCACCGTGGCAAAACTCACCTGTCCTCTCACAGTGTGTGCAGCCTCCCTCCTCAGGTTTTGATGTGCGCAGCAAGAGACAGGTGCGGGGTGGGTTTGATTTGATTTTTTTTTTTTTTTTCTTTTGAAGTTAATTACTTTTGAGGCTTCCCTGCTCCTCGGTGTCCCCCCAGAGCCCTGCCCGCTCTCCGGGCAGCGCTGCCCCTCCTGCTCCCTCCCAGCAGCGTTCTGCAGCTGTGGAACCCGGGGGGCACCGCCTGCTTTCAGGAGCACAGATTAATTAATAAAGGCCGTTTAATAAAGGTCTCGGCGAGTCCGTGAAACCGCGGCTGCCTCGTGGCACCTGCAGCCCCGGGGCTGCTCCCTTATCGCTCCCCTATCGATCCCCTATCGATCCCTTATCGATCTGTTATCTGCGGGGCCGGACCCGCAGCGGCAGCGCGGGCACCGATGGCGCTGTTTGGGTGAGAAATGGGACACGCCGCTCTTCCACTGCTCTCTGAAGCGTGAAATGCTCATTTTTTTAAAAGCACGGATGTCTGGGAGAGTCAGTTCCTTTATGTTCCACGCTGTGCAGAACTGCAGGTGGAAATGTTCCCAAAAGCCCAAACCCTGCTGTTAAACTTCTGTATTTTGCTTGAAACCTTCGAGGGAAAAAGCTGCTTTCCAAAATCCCATTCTTGCCTTCCTTCATGCTGAAAAAAGGAAGGGAGAAAGGTGCATTTGGCACAGGCTGCAGCCCTGCCTCTGGCACACCGTGGCTGGGGGGCTCAGGGTGACCTGGCCTGGCTCAGTCAGGTTTCCCTGAGGGCTGGACTCTGGAAAATGTGCTTTTCTGGGTGGTACCCATGGACACACCTGCCCTGCCCAGGAGGGGCACGAGCAGCATTTTGTGTGGCTGCAATGAGGGGTACAGGGAGCATCACTGTGTTGGTGATGCCTCGTGGCCCCGGCACTCCACTCTATTTGTTAGAATTATAACAAATAAATACATGTGTTACCATCAAAACCTTTTCCTACACATGGTAGATTCAAGCCTGGTTTACTCAGCCATTCCATAAAGAGCTTTGCCATGGGGTATCTTCTTTTTTATTTTCTTTTTTTTTTTTTTTTTTTTTTTTTTTTTTTTTTAAGATTCAGCAGCAGCATTTGAGGGTTAAACCACCAAACCACCACCCGTGAGTGGCTGTTTATCCTCACTCCTCCAGGTGCTTGAAATGAAACAGAAATCTAGGTTTCATTATCACAACAGGCTGTGGGAAGGGTTAAATTTGGATTTTTGTGGTGTGGGGTGTCACTCAGCAGCCTTGGTTTGGGCTGTGAGAGGGGGAGAGCAGCCCCTGCCCACTGTGTCTGTACAGGCAAAACTGCTTCACTCTGCAGGTCAAACCGAGTTTGATTTGCAGCACATGGCTGTGCCAGCTGGGCATCTCCACCTCCTGTTGTTTATTTTCTCAGCTTTAACCTCCATTTTCTCCTCACAAGTTGTTTGCAGTTGCCACTAATGCAATCACTTTAATTTAAATTAATATTAAGAAGAAATTCTCCCCTGTGAAGGTGGGCAGGCTCTGGCACAGGGTGCCCAGAGCAGCTGTGGCTGCCCCTGGATCCCTGGCAGTGCCCAAGGCCAGGCTGGGCATTGGAGCTTGGAGCAGCCTGGGACAGTGGAAAGTGTCCCCATGGCAGAGGGGTTTGGAACAAGGTTCCTTCTAACCCAAACCATTCTGTGATTTTATGATTTGGGGACCAGTAGAAGTTTCTGGTTCTCCTTCCAAGAGCTTAATCTGGCAGTGAAAGAAGATTTCCCATCAGAAATTGTTTAGAGAGTGCAGGATTATGGCTCGTCCAGACTTTGGGGTTTTAAGTGCTGAAGAGTTCCAGGAATGTCACCTCTTAGCAGCAAGGACAGCAATTTCTGCCCCACTACACATCCCGTCTCTGTGCCAGGCAAGCCCCACACCAGCATGGCTGAGACGCTCAGAAAAAAGGGAAAACAGAAGGATTGGGAATTGCTTAATTAGAAACAGTTTTCTCCTTTAATGTTCTGCAATTACTTTGAGGTCAGGAGAATTATTAGTAATATTAATGGCTGTATTTCCAGAGAACTAAAGTTAATAGTAGCCTAATTGGGCCGTACCGTCCAGCACTAATTGCTGAGGGCCAGCAGGCAGCTCATTAAGTCTTCCAGCCTTTCTCCCTTGGCAAATCTCATTTCTCCTAAGTCCACATCCCAGATAACGAGGCTGCAGAGGGTTAAAGTGTGGGGATAAGCACACCAGACCAAGGAGGCCGAGGCTCTGAAGGACTCTCTTTTCAGCCTTCCAGCCGTGCCAGTGACATTTCGGGCCTCTTGCCTTTCACTTGTGTCCCCAGGTGGGCAAGGAGAGGTGTTTGCTGCTGCAGGTGGGCCCAAGTGCAGATGTTTTGGCTCGGAACAGGCTGGGATCTCATTCCACCCCTGCCATGGCAGGGGCACCTTCCACTGTCCCAGTTTGCTCCCAGCCCCATCCAGCCTGGCCTTGGGCACTGCCAGGATCCAGGGGCAGCCACAGCTGCTCTGGGCACCCTGTGCCAGGGCCTGCCCGCCCTCACAGGGGAGAATTTCTTCCCAACATCCCCTCTAAACCTACCCTCTGTCACTTTGATGCCATTTCCCCTTGTTCTATCACCACATTCCCTTGTCCAAAGTCCCCCTCCAGCTCTTTTGGTCTCTTTTAGGTACTGGAGGGCTGGGTGCTGCAGCAGGGAAATCCTGCTGGTTCCCACAGGAAGACAGGACAGGGATTTTCCTCCTGCCAAAGGGGATGGATGTGCAGACAGGGATATTGTGGCTGAGAATGAACACGACCCAGGCATCACCCTGTCCTTTGGGGTGACCAGCAAAGGAAGAGCAACCAAAATACAATCAAAATACTGAAATAAAGAACTGAAAAGCTGCAGACAGGAGGGGTCCTTGCTTATTTTTGAGTTCTGAAATGCAGCAACAGGAAACAGAAGGGTAGAGACACAATGAAGTTCCCAACCTGCCCATTTATGTTTTAAAAAAATGACTCGGGAGGAAAAGAAAATTTCATCAGGTACAATTGGGTTCTCAAAATTACCAGTTTTTATAAATTGCATATATTTATGTGTGTGTGTATATATATATACATAAACGCCTTATATTTAAAAGATTAGTGCTCCTTCTGGCAAGGCATCAATGACAATTTTCCTTTCCCATTTACCTCCACAACACAAAGTGAAGATTATCTCATTCCAACGTCACTGTATATAAATAGCACTGAAAAAACACCTTTACAGGGCCAGTGTTTTGCTGCCATTTTATCTTATTCTTCCTTACAGAATTCAGATCAATGCTCCAAAATACATAAAATGCTCCAATTTTGCCTTGGGGAGCAGGAAGGGGAGGCACAGAGTTGTCGCTGGGAAAGGTCCTGTGGCATTATGGAATTTTGCTTTTCTCTGGAGGTGTTTAACAGCAATAACAGGCAAAATTTTACAATAAATAGAATAATGCAGCCCTTGGGAATGTGCTGTACTCGCTACGCACTGTTTTAGCCTCTAACTCCCTCCTCCCACCCATGGGGCTGGCGTGGAATCAACCACTACACTTAGTGAGGATTTGGAGCAAAGGAGCTTTTTCACCTAAAGGCTGGAGCCAACTGAGGGCGGGGGGGAAACCCCAACCAACCAAACCTAAACCACCACTTTTCATTTTTATTCCCTTTTAAGCCCCAGCTCTTGGCAGGCTGAGTAGCAGATAATGGGATTGAAGGAGGTGCCTTTCCCCTGCAGGTGCTCAGCAGATGCAGCAGCAGAACAGGGATGGCCTCTGGGAGATGTTTAAGTCCAAGTGGTCTGGCCAGCAGGAAAGGTGAGGGCACGTGGAATCCCAATGAAATCCCAAATCCTCCCTGCATGGCTCCTGGCTGCTCCCCACAGAGCAGGGATGGATCTTTGCTGCCCACATGGGCTTGTGAAATGCCCAACTACTCCTCTCACACCCCCGTGCAGATGGGCCACACTTGTGTTATTAAATAAAGCAGCTATTAGCCAGCTCCTGGAGCTGGGGGATTTTGTCTGGCCAGGTTAGGGGGGTTTTTGGTGGATTTTTTGTTGTTGTTGGTTTTGGGGTTTTTTTTGTTGGTTTTTTGCCTTCTTGTTTCTGCTCTGGCATGCTAGAGAGATTTATAGAAACGACATCAAAAGGCCTGAGAGGGGAGGGGATGGATGTGCTGAGCTGACCACTGGCCCCAGGATTTGTCAGGCTGGTATTTATTACAGCAGGGGAGGTGACAGCTATGTTAAGATCAAACTCAAAAGTCAACAGTGAAATTGCATCAAGGCTGGCCACTTTCAAGCAGCTTCCCAGTAATCCCTGCTCCTTCACTCCGACACCATGAGGGAGGAGAGATAAATTAGGAGGCAGCAAAATGCACCAAGAATAGAGGAACAAAAAGCACATGGGTCTAGCGCAGGCTGTGATGTGGAAAATACTCCCAGGGCTGAAGGCTGCTCGTGTGCTGATGCCCTCAGATGTCTGGAAAAGGGAGCAGGCATCAAAGGAGAGGTGGCTGTCACCGCAGCTCAAAGTGCTGCTAATCTGCCTGTTAAAAGGTGTGAGCAGTGGGCAGCTGCAGAGCCACCCAGAGGGGAAAATAATTCGGGATGCTTAAGGGAAGAGACTGGAATGACAATTATGTTATCCTGTAAAATCTCTGATTAGGAGTTGAAAACCCAAAGGCAGAGGCCAAGCAGTAGTGAGGAGGAGGGAAGGTGAAGATTGCTTTTGTTTTGTATTCCATAAGCTTCTCATGCCAAACAAATTTACTGCAAAACAAGCAAATCAGTGGGAATAAAGCTGAAAACACAGGATCCATTTTTTAAAAATACATGGATACACATTTACAAGACTTCTTAGTGCATATTTACACTGACTATTTTGTTTTCTTTCTAGAATTAAAGCTGCCATAAACTTTCAAAGACTTAAGGGCTGTTTCAACAGCTGAATTATAAAACAGCCCAGTCACAAATTGCAAAATAAACTTGGATGGTTTACATAAAGGAGGAAAAAATAAACCACGTGATTCACTTAAATATAAATTTATATAGAAAAGATAATTCTCTTGACACACTGTCTATGGTTGTGAAATTGTAAACATTAGTATTTTAATTCATGCTCTCACTGTCTATGGTTGTGAAATGGTAAACTTTAGTATTTTAATCCACGCTTTGATATTTTGGGTCCTAAAGAGAAGCAGCTGACAGGGCCTCTGTTAGACCACAACCCTGCTGGGAGGGAAACTGCTCAAAGCCATTTGCCCCCAAAAACTCTGCAAGATGATGCTGGTGGAAACCAAACTCTAAAACCAACTTAGAAGGAGATCTTTTTGAAAAGAAATGTATTTTCTTCATAAATACAGTACAATTACATTTTACAATGTCTTTTTACTTCCTAGACATAAAAACACTAACTTTTACAAAAGAGTTCCTATACAAATACATGAAAAGAGACCCTCCCCCCTCCACAGCCCCCTGTCCCCCGGCCCTGGCACGGAGCACACCCAGGGCAGCAGGGGTGTGGATAGCTGTGGATAAGCTATGCCAGGATAAGCTGTGCCAGCCCTGGGGAGAGCAGGCTCAGCTGGCCCGGGCTGTTCCTGCCCTGGGCACTCCGCTTTGGGTTTGTCGGGGGAGCAGAGCCTCGGCGCGGCCGCAGCCACCGCGGGTGCCACGCGTCCCCCACGCCGCTGGCCCCCGGAGCAGGAGGTGGCCTCGGAAATGGGCCTGGCCTGAAACTCTGTGAGTGGCCCCCGACTCAGGCAGCCCCAAAAAGCAAAGCAAAGACCGTGCTCAGCTTCCAGACAGAACACACGGGGAGAACTTCAGCCCCGGCACACGCGGTGACCTCAGTGTCCCCCTGCAGACTCCTCACACATCCCCTTGAGTCCCCAGACACCGAATCGCTGCTCTGACCCCCCAGGAGCTGCCAGGTGGGAGCTGTTTCATTTAATAACAACCTTGGGCCAGGTGGAACAAAAGTCTCTGGATCTCGGGCAGTTCCCCAAGCAGTGAGACCACAAAGTAACTGCCCAAGGGAAGGACTTGGGAGTTTGGCCTTTCTGTAAGCAGTGAAAGGAAAGAGGAAAAATAACTAAACTTCACTTTCTTGTTTTGCTCTACAAAGAATATGTGGCTTTCTTTATAAAAGCTACAATTCTGCTTCTAATACCCGAGTTTAAGAAAAACTCTTAGTCTAAAATTTTGGTTTGCAAAGGTCGTTGCAATCATTGTTAAAAACCACTTTCTACTAGAAATAAGCTCTACAGAAGGCAAAGGAACTAGGTGTGCAGTTGTCTCCTTAAAGCAGTTTCTGTTTTAAAAACAAAATAAAAATCTGTACAGAGACTGAAGACTATAGTACACATCTTCCTCAAAGCAAGCAGCTCGTTTACATTCACACCAGGATGGCTCTGAGGAAGCTCCAGGGGAAGAATACATTCCTGATGGCTCCCGGTTTGTCAGCACAGGAAATCAACCTTCAACTTCTACAGCAAAGTTTTGGGGTTTTGCTTGTTTTGGAAGAAATTGAAATTACAAAATAGGGCAAAGAGCCCGACCTAAGCAGTGTGAAGCTACACCATCTTCCAAAATTACTTCAGTGGGTGAGGAACTGCCAAGGCTCCTGCAATGCTGATGGTTCAGGCTGTCAGAGACAGCCTGGCTTCCATTTCTGGAGGAGATAGTTGCTGTATTTTATTCACAGAAAGCTGTTATGTCCTTTTTGATTTGTAAAAACAAAATGCAGTGGCCCTCCAATTGAAAAGGGTGAGCTGCAGGGAGGATAAAACAATTATTTTCACCTGAACAGCCAATACTGATTGGGGAAAATCAGTTTTCATAAAGAGGCTTTATCTGTAAAAGATCCAAATTTTCCCAGACATTTTAGAATTTATGTGAATCAAGAGAGTTGTAACTGTTTATTTAGAGCCCTACAGTTGTAAAACTTCTTTCCAGATGCTGAACTGTATTTGTAAAAATGGAATATTACTTTTCCTGACTCTAAAGGAAGAGAAAAGCATTCAAACAGTTCTCCCCCTTCTCACACTGCCACTCAATGGCATTTGATTTCCCTTGCTCATTTTAAGCCAAGCCCACAGAATATAATATAGATATTTATGCTGAAATGGCAAAAAGGTGGACATCTTGAGCTAATGAGAAAAGCTGCATTTCCAACAACTGTGGAGGAGGAAGAGAGATCAAATCATCCAGGGTGGGCATTACTTCATAAACTGGGATGGAATTAAACCAAGAGAAATAAAAGCAAGACATTCTCAGGGATGAGAATGAAGTGGTGGTGGACAGAGTGCCTGGAAAAGAGTGGGGAATGGTTCAGAGGGAAGGGAGGTCTGGAACTGTCTGGAAAGACATTATCCCACAGGACAGGCAAAGCCAGGCAGTGCAGCTCTGCAGTTGGCTGATGGAAGGGGTTTGTGCCTGGCCACAACATCTCCCAGCCCACCCCTGGCCACCTCTGCCTCCTGCAGGACTGGGAATACGGCCTGGAGATCCCTAACCAGCAGCAGCCAAGCTGCCAGAAACGGTGGGAAGTGTTTTCCTTGGATTGTAAGTGATTATTATCAGAAGGACAGCTCGGGGCTGAGCTTTAGGCACCACCTGTGCAGAGAGAGGCACCTCCTCTCCCCTCCCACTGTGAAATTCCTGTGATCCCTGGTGGTCTGGTAAGGCCATTTCATTTGAACACCACAGCAGTAGTATCAAACAGGAATTAAAGACATTCACTAACTCTGTGATAATTAATTGCTGGATTTCCTTATTTCTGGGGTGAAACGATCTGAAATGAAAATTTTGCTACTCTAATGCTGCACAGAAAGCTGAAACTAGCCAGGTTCCCAGTGTGTGACCACTGGCTAATGAAATATTTTAATTTTCAAGTACAAAAAAAGAGTAGGTTTTAACAGAAATTAATATTGAAGTGTTTTAATAAAATGCAAAGACAGTAACAAAAAAAAAAAAAAAAACCAACCACTCATGTACTTCTATTGGTCTTAATATCTCCTTTTAGTTTCTGTAATCAAAGCACTGCTGCATCTGTGCTAGTTCCCAAATATCTGGAAGTGAACCTCATGACTTAAATATGTAACTTTCTTCTGTAATGCCTCTGGGATTTCTTTAAGCTGCTCTCTCCACTCGGATGAATTAAAGAAGTATATTGAAAGGAGAGAATCTGCCATCTGAACCATTGCACAGAGCTTCTATTTAAAGCTCTACCTCTGAGGCTTTGCTATGTGAAAAAGAATCCAGTCTCTCCAGAAAGGAGGGATACACAAAGTTGAAGGGCATTTGAAATATAGAAAAGTCTACTAACAAAGAAAGATCTCCACAGATGCAGTAGATTAAGTTGTTACATCTACAACAGGGCTTCCCACTTGAGCTATGGTAAATTTGAAGTATTTTCACTAAAGCCAATGGAATTATGATGTCAGAAATCTGATCTAACAGATCAGGGCTGGGCCTGTAAATTCTCCTTATTCATTTATGTAAAATATTAATGCAATATATTATTTACTATCCACTGTAAAATTATTGAAAAAGTACTTAAGTATAAAAGTGTGGCAAATCTTGCAAAAGGAACTACAAATAGGAAATGTGACATTAATCACCAGAGTTGTTTGTTTTAATAACAAAATAATTAAAAAATTAATTTGGGAAGTAAAAAAAATGTTACCACACTGAAAATGAACATGTTTTCAGCCTATGGACATGAAACACCTACTCTGAGTTCTTTCACTGAGAGGAAAGAGGAAGTGAAAGGGAAATCTCCCTTGATCACAACTCAGATTTATCAAAGCTCCCCAGAACACCTGTATTCCAACACCATGAAGTGATGCTCACAACGATGTCCCTGGTTCTGATCATTTTAAGGCCATTAAGCTCAACTTACTACATTCAAGCTAGACATGTAACCAGCACCTGTGAGAGCAGGTACTTCTGCTTAAGAGACTTTAAAAACACTGAAATGAAAGATCACATGTAGTGCACCTAAGGTCTAGTTTTTGTCTCCAGATGTTACCAGATGCAGTATTTAAAAAATAAAGGGGGAAACTTTCAAAGAACAAGCGTTACGGGTTTTTTATAATTTAGAACAAATTATAAATTAACCTGTCCAAACTTTTGAGACATAATATACAAGAGCAAACAGCTGAGTGTTCTTTTATTACTCAGGTACTACATTTTTTTTCCCCAATAAAAACGTCTTTTAAAAATTTCTTGCTACTGTTATCCCAGCTCAGATCCTGGTACAGCCTTTCAGATGAGGTATTCTACCATCTCTCCATCTGGGAGGTCCTGCCCCACAGTCTGAACAGGGGCTTTTCTTTCAAGAGTGCTGGAGTGGAAGAGTGGCCCATCTATGTGATGAGGAAAAACAAGAGACAATTAAAGGTGTCATTTCAATGAGGTTAGAAATGTCACATTAATTTTTAAGTCATTTTGTATCATTGGCCAAAGACAGATAATAACTTATTTAGTTTTAAAAAATTCAATTCCCACATATGCAGCCAGACAAATAAAGCTATTTTATCAAATTCCCTTTGGGTACCTCCCACTGATACACAAATCCACACAAAACTGGAGTGACTGCCTGTAAACCAGTGCAGTCAGGGTGGATTTTCACCACCAGACCTGTTCTCCCTCGATACCCATTAAACAGCACAGCATGGGCAGGAGGCAGAGCCCAGCCAAACTCTCTCTGCCATGAAGAACAACAGCATTGTAATGTGTCCGTAAGGAAAAGAGGCAAGGTTGTGTAATCTGCATTGATTTGGCAGAGTGGGCTGGAAAATGAGCAGCTCTTGCCAGCTGGGAGCTCTGTGGGAAGCAAATTCAGCTCCTGGGACAGTCACTGTCAACTGGATGTCCAAGGCTGAAGTTGCTCCTGTTGACTGGGATGGTACCGAGACAGCTTTATTGTGATAGTTCCCTCTCCTCCTTCTCCCTCCCCCTCTCTGAGTCCACCTGGCTTTGGATGCCCACTCAATGCAACAGCCAGTTTGAACAGCCCATTTTCATGTTTAAACCCCACATCCTACTCAAAACTTACTTCAGAGCAGACACTGACTCAGAGACTGCCCAGGGATTTGCATCTTCCTGTTCTCAATTCTCTGCTGCACCTCCCTGCCCAGTGTGCCCACACTTATGCTGCCACTCTTCAGGCTTTTCTTTTATTCCTTCAGTGTGTTTGAGACCACACAATCACACTTGTCCCTGAAATCAACCTGTCCTCACAAAAACTAACCCCAGTTTGCCTGGAGGGAGAAAGGGACATCAGGGCTGCCCCAGAGATGGTGAGTGGGTGCCAGGGTCCCCCCGGCACTGGGGCTGAGCTCTGTTACCTGTTTTCTCTGCGCTGTAGGTCAGATTGGTGCTGGGGAGTCGTGCTGGGGTGGGAGCTGCAGGGGAAGGAGCAGCTTTGCCCTGCTCACTGCCCCTGTCTGTCTGGGTGCTGCAGTCTCTGCTGCCTGTCTTGGAGTGGGCTGACAGCAATGGCGTGGAGGGCAGGACAGGAGAGGGGGTGGAGGGGATGGATTCGGAGCGATATTCTGTTCCCAGCAGAACACCTGTGTGGGAAAAGGGAAGGAAATGTCACAGTCACAGAAAACTAACTGGTACCAGCTCTGCACTGATTGCTCCAGGATCTGGAAAGTGCTCCCTCCCTCAAGAGGCAGCATGGGTTTGCCTTTGCACAGCACCTTCCTCCCCTGGGTGCTGAAGTACCTGAGGAATAGCAGCATCCCCATATTGCTGCTTGCAGGTAGGCACTAATCTGCACACTCTGAAATCACCTGCAACAGGCCCTCATTTACATTTCAGGGGTTTTTACTCTCAGTTCTGGGCCTAACTTCTCCCAGAAAAAAAAAAAAGTTACAATTTCATTTCTCAGAACAATGCTGTTGAGCCATTCCAGATAGGAGTCATGTTAGTGCAGGCACAACACTGCAGGATAGAAATCCTGATTAAAATCTCTGCTCCAATTCAAGGAGACTTTACACCTTCAGCCAGCTGTAACACCCAGCTGAAAGCAAGTGCTTGGGAACCCTGAAAACTGTATCCCAGACATCCCTAAAGTCAGATGGCAAATTGGGAATAAAGGCTTACACATTTAATGGCAGAGCATGAGTATCAGAAGTCACTATTTCCCAGAAGTGATTAAAATAAGCAGCTATTTCAAATGTGTCCCATCTTACAGCCAGCTTTACTGCAGGCCAGGCCAGCTGCTCTATCTGTCCAACACACCCTCCTCTGTTGCTCCTGCCTCCACTCCAAGCAGTGGCTCTGAATCAGAATTGCCACTGGTGTTTGGAAATTACCCAGGCTGCCCTTCCAGCTCTTGTCCTCCCTCTTCTCCTCCAGGATGGGGGTGCTGCTCAGGGTTGAGGAGTGGGACAGCAAGCCTGAGCCAGCGTTGGAGATGGACATGAGGGACTTGGCAGGTCTCATGGAGGAGAGCTGCTCTGTCTTGCCAGGCTCCTTGCGGGAGCGCTGCTGCAGCACTTTGATCATGGCATCCTTCTCGATGATCTGAGCATGCAGGGTCTTGATCCTTTGGGGCAAAGAAAAAGGACAGCTTAAGTGTCTCCCATCTCCCTGGACTGAGACCTCAGGGTCCTCATGGCTGTGACTAAGGCTCCCCTAGGCACTTGGAGAGGTGGAGGGAGGATGCCAGGAGATTGTCCTGGGCTCTGGCTGCTCTCTGGCCCACACAGCAGATCATGTGAGAGAGTGTGATACACCCACCCACCCCTGGCTATTGGAAACTGCTCTAAACAGCCATGGAAGGAGCTCTGAGACAAACCTGAGAGTAATGGGCAGGACATGAGACCAACATTTTTGGGGAGTCTGCACTGGGGGCCTGACCCCAGGGAAAACAGCTCTATGAGCCTGTTAAAGGGTGGCTGGAGCCTGGGGTCTGATGAAAATGCCCTGAAGACAGAAGAGGAACAAGCTAGATGCAAAAAATCTAAGACAAGACTTTTTTGCATTAGCCCTCAGTATCAAGACAGGTTTTGGATTGCTGTGTTTATACTTCCTTGGCCAAATGAGTGTCTGGCATTTGACATCGCTGCTGCTGGTGAAGACACAAGAATTTCTGGTTCTGAAGCACCTACCCAGGCAATTCATTTCAAATTCCTGTCCCAAAGAAGCCAGACAGGACCAAAGTGCACTTTACCTTCCCTCCATGTCGAGACACCTCCTGTTGGCCAGCAGGATCTCCTCCTCCTCCTTCTGGATGCGAGCTTCCAGGGAGGTGTCGTAGCTGGGGTTGGGCGAGTGGCTGATCACCGTGGTGTCCCTGGAACAAGCGGGACAGCAGATGAAGGACCTGCTAAGTTTGCTGCTTTCCCCCCAGCAGCACAAAAGTACTGCTTAAATGGAACAAACATGGATATTCTACTTTTTTTTTTTGAGTTTAAGCTGGCTCAGTGTCTTCCAAAAATCCAACTCCTAATTTAATTTGTGTTCTAGTGAAAAAGGATTACAAAAATATGCAGATCATTACAACAACAACCGCCTGTCCATTTTGGGACAGTGCCTCACCTAAACTGAGTCACTGCACTACTCTAAACTGATCAAGGAGGCAAATCCAAGGACACAAGGAGGGGAAAGGAACACCAGGCACTTTTCTTCAACTTCAATTAAAAGCTTTTTCCCTTTCCCTTCCAACAGTATCATACATATCACAGGGGATGTGAATATCAAAGGGAACAAGGCATGGAAGTTTCTTAAGCACTCTTAAACAGCTTGGTCCAAAAAATCTGGAATAAGGTGAAAAGAGTTTCAGACTGGTTCCATATAAGGCCTAATGTAAACAATGTGATATTTGGTCAGTCCACTAACCAAATAATGAGTATTTCATTCTACTTATGAATGTGGCAGGGCATGAGAAGATCATTCACCAAAGAAACCCAGCCTGACCCAGTTCCTGCCTGGGCTCTAAAGCTTTCTTCCTGCAACCTCAGCTTCCCAAGGGATGCCAGCTTCCACTGTTCAAGAAAAGGGAAAGAAATCTGTACAGTGTCGACGAGGTTGCCACTGGAATTAGTGGAATCTAGATGGAAATGGAAAAGCAGAGGCTCTTTCCTGACTGGAGAACATTCTTGTTCATTTAGTGAAACCTGAGCAGGCCTAACACATCCCCTCCCAGTCCATGATAAACAATAGACCAGGCCCCAACTTATCAGCCTACGCTGAAAATATAACATGGCCTCTAAGCACAAGCAGCAGCTGGAGCCTTTAGGGAATCTCTGGGGAGGTGGAAAACAGTGCACAAGAAGCATCAATACCCTAAAATAACAGCTTCCTTCTGAAGTAAGATAAGATAAGTCTTTAAACACTAACACAGCAGATCTACAGCTTCACCCCTGTAATTCCAGTGTGATCTTACAAGCTGGGAAGCCAGTTGTGATAACATCCCGATCTGGATTTGGCTCATGAAACAATCTACAATAAAATCTGCTGTCCAGAACCATAAACCAGTGAGCAATGAAATTACATGCAAGCAAGGCCTAATGCTGAGGAGTTGTACTCCAATAACAGCTCTTGTTTACCAACCAGCTGAGGCACTCAGGCCTATTCACAGCCATAATAAGTGTTTCTGGACAGTTGTCTTGGAATGGGAGCTTGTTACCAAATTTCAGACACCCTTCCCACCCCCACAAGCAGTGCTTTCCATACACAGCAGAATGTTTTGAGCAGAATTTCCTAGTAGATGCTTCTGGTTAGTAACCAGACAATACCACAAAGTAATTTGCAAAAACATTCTGGAGAACAAGGAAGCCATTCAGGGTGAATGATGTGAATCACCAAGCTCACCCCATCTCACATGACTTCAGCAAGGACTGATTCCTGTTTTAAAAATAAAAAACCCCCGAGCCTCTTCTCCTTTGAATCAACAGCATCTAGGAATGGCTCAGAACAATTCTAGTCTGGAAAATGGATCATGTATGTGGAGGAATCTTTCCCGGGAAAAACATTTCTAATTGTTGGCAATTGCACAGCTCCCAGGAAGAGCAGCCAAGCTCCACTTGCTTGCAGAGTTCTGAGGAGCTCTTCAGACCACAGGGTGAGCAATCACGGGAGGATGGCATGACAACATTCCTGGGTGGGACATATGACATTCAACTGGAAAAAGAAAATAATTCCAGTCCTGTGAAAAGTCCCATTTACCTCTGAGCAGCCACAGTTGCAGCTGCATCCAAAGCAAACTGTCTCATCACACTTTCCTCCAGGTATTTCTGTTCCCACTTGGTCATGTCAGCTTCCAGAGCAAGGATCCTCTCCTCCTTCTCACGCAGGAGCTCCATCAGCGCTGTGGCGTTGTACTCAGAGACATTGGCAGCCTGAGATGTGCCCTGACGCTGATGCCCAGGAGGAAAAGAACAAACCAAACAAAAACAGGAGTCTCAGGATGCAGCTGTAAGGCTCAGGGTTGGCTGGTTTGCTTTTTGTCACTGGTTTGACACAAGAACCCCCCCAGAGGGAAATGCAGTGGCTTCATGCTGTGTAGGGCAGGCTAACAAGAAAATACCTGAGATGCAAAATACTCCTCCCAAGGCCTTTTTCCCAAAAGTATATGGAAAGTATCTTTTTTTCCAAGGATGTACATTTGGGCCTTTCCAAAGTCCCAGATATGCATCCCAGAGCTGGACTGTGCTATAGAGATGTACACAGCCCTTCCATAACGTAACACCTGATCTAACACAGACTGACTCCCAAGTGTTCAGCAAGGCACTGACTAGTATCATCCCTTCCAAAAAATACATCCAAAATATTTTTGAAGCATTTGATTACTAAATTAATATGATCAGCGTATAGCTGGGGACTGAAATAATTCAGTTCCAAAGCAAGATTTGGAAGGCAGGCAGTGTTCCCTTTCAAAGTAGGGAAGCATGAAGATTTGCTCAGATAGTTCAGTGAATAAAACTTGCAGTTCTATATGGAAGTCTCATATGGGATCAGCAAGACATTTGACTAAAAAAATTAAATAAATAGTTTAAAGGAATGGGAAGAGGGCAGACTAACTGTTTTATGCTGAGCTCAGAAGTTTTAACCATGACAGGAAAATAATTTTTTGTGTTGACTCAGGTTCAATGTAAAAAGTTGTGGAGTTTAGAGTAACTGGTCTTCCAAAAGTGGAACAGACAAGTTTATCAAACTACTGTAACTCCTACTAAAACCAGTGCAAAACCCTAAGATTTAAATATCTATTCCTATGCAGAGATGGAAGTTAGGGGATAAAAGTAAGCTAAATCACTAAAGCTAATCACTAAATATGATTTAGAACACAGGCCTGCATCCTATTTCCAGTAAAATTCAGACACCTGACAGTTCATCTGTATTTAACATAGGCTGGAGTTAATGCAACTCTGAACACACCTGCACAATCTACTTCTCATTCATTCTTTTCACTGGAAAAAGACTCTCAAGAATACAGTCTGTATGAACCTCTCATCTATTTCCATCAACTGCATTTATAGAATTTGCTTTGCTAGTTTAGCCTTGTGTGCTTTTTTGAATTCAGAAGGTTTTTGAAGGGCCTCTTTTCAGGCCAATTGTTAATGAATTTTATGTAAAATCACAAACTGTGAACAAGAATTTTTAAATAATTTCAAATAACATAACCATGGTATTTAAAGGTACAGCAGCATGTAGCTATGAGGCTATTTCTGATCTTGTCACAGGATGGATCCCCTATTGCTCCTTACCTAAATTCTCTGGTTGAAACAGAATTAAATCAGGTAAAGCAATACAATAGCTAGGAAATCCATGAATCTAACTAATGAAAAAGAAGTTTTTTAAGAACACAAGATAAAAAATGCACTGCCTTTCTCTTGTGTGTGGGACAGGGTGCAATCCTAATCCTGCAGGAGCCCAGCAGGGCCAGGGGGTACCTGCTGCATGCGGAGAGATTCCAGCTCCCTCTCCAGCCGGGTGCGCAGCCGGTGCTCCAGCTGCTCCCTCTTCTCACACGCTGCCTGCAGCTGAACCAAGGCCTGCTGCATCTTCTCCACCTTCTCAACATAGACCTGCTTCTTCTTCAGCTGAAACAAAGCAAGAGAAACAATATCAACAACGGGAACGAGAGAGTGAACTTCGGGCTTTGCCACCAGCCAGAGGAAGATGTCCAGGTGACTGCCAGCACCTGAATGGAGCCCACAGGAAAGATGGAGAGAGACAGGACAAGAGGGATGGCTTAGAGGGCATGTTGTGAGGAATTCTCCCCTCTGAGAGTGGGGAGGCCCTGGCACAGGGTGCCCAGAGAAGCTGTGGATGCCCTGGATCCCTGGCAGTGCCCAAGGCCAGGCTAGACAAGGCTTGGAGCAGCCTGGAAGAGTGGAAGGTGTCCCTATGGCAGAGGGTTGGAGTTGGATGATCTTGAAGGTCCCTTCCAGCCCAAACCATACCATGATTCATGCCAGATACCACACTGTCAGTGGGCCCTGGCCTCCTGCTCTGGCCTGGCCACTCAGGATGTTACAGCTCTGTCCCAGCTCTGCTTTCCTGCTGGGTGTTTTTTCCCTTTTTGTCCTCAGTGACCCCATGGTAACGATGGGGAAACAGAAGAAATTATCTGTGGCAAATGTCTGAGAGCAGCAACGGACTAGAAAGGGCACCAGGGACTGACACAGTGTTTGAGTGACTTGATACACATTTCCAAGGTAACTGCAGCAGTGTTTAGAGTTGATCCCCAAGTTGGGAACACTCTCAGTGCAATATTGAAAATTGCTGGCAGCATTTTTACAAGATTAGGCAGAAACGGAATCAAAATTTGTAGCATCCTACTGCAGTCCAATCAAAATAAAATAATAGGATAAAAGCACACACCAGCCATGGCCCAGGCTCTCCCCATGCCAGGTTTATCCAGATTTATCCCAGCAGTCTGGCCATTCTTCTTGGCCTGAGAGGTCCTACTCTGTTCCTGCCACTGCCCTTTCATCCTCCTCCACTGTTCATCCCACAAACCAAGCTGCCACCCTGCCTCACAAGAAGCAAGAAAAAGTACCACACTGAGCCCCCCAGTAACTGTCTTAGCAAGGTTAATCCACAGTTCATGCAGAATAAAAATGAACTAAAATATGACCTAAAAAAAATGAAATAAAAGATACCCAGAGCCCGGTTCTATTCAAATACAGGGAATACTGCACACCTGTGGGCATTATTTTCTGTTTAGGAAAAGACTAACAATTGTGCAATTAGCTGGCCCTGTGCAGCAAATCTGGGGCACTGCTTTTGTAGCTCTGATTGTCATAAACCCTGAAATACAAAAATAGCAGGAAGAAGGCAACTTTTCCCAACAGTCAGAGCCAAAGTTCTAGACAAGCACCACAATGCAAAACACAGACTCCCTTATGTGAGTTCAAAGAGCTGCTCTACAGCCTGATGGAAGAAAAGTCCACTGAGGGATATTAAAGACAAAAGACACCACTTTTGGCTCAGGAAGTCCTTCTTGGAAGCGGAAAGTGTTCTGGGAAAGTATCAGTGCTGGCTGGCCCCATGCTGACAGTGCTCCCTAGGAATCTGCTCTCAGTTTCAGCAGACACAGGATACTTTGATCTGAACACCACGAACTGTTCTTACATCGCACCTTTGCTTCAAAAAGGTCTCATCATGTGTTTCTTAAAAAATTTTCCCTTTTCTCACTCCTGTTCCTTCAGGCAATGCAAAGAGCAGAGACAGAAAAATCTCCAAACAATATTAATCCCAGACACAGTATCCTTTTCTTCTCTCCATAAAGTCAGCAGGCATCTAATCTCACAGCGTGAATGTTGCTGCCTTAGAGGATTTTCCCCAAACAAGAATTTTATAATAAAAGTTACAATAAACAGTGAGCAATCCAGCCAAAGGACTTCCCACCAGTGCATGTACAGTAGAAAGGTATTTTTATTCTTTGATTGCCCAAGATTTCAAGCTTGTTTGGAATGGGAGGGAGGAGAACATTTAAATGTAACTTAATAGTCCACTGCTGCTCTGCAGAAAATCAATAAATGTGTTATACTTAATAAATCTTTTTATTCCGGATCATAGTACTTGATAACATCAATTTAAAGTTTGTCAGCCTTCACTGAAATGTGGATTAATGCATCAGTTTTAAACTTAGATTAACAGCAGCTCAAAGTAGCCAAAAGTGATAAACATAGGGTCAGCAGCAGAACCCAGAAATGGAGAGCACTCAGTATCTTGTTTTGACCTGGACAAGAGTGAGAAACAACTTGATAAACTCACTAGCAGTGAAATACCGTGCACCAAGCTGAAAAATAATCTCTTGGAAACCAGCTCTCCTCCCTCTCTCTTCTTTATAAAAGAAGTTAAGGGTGAGATGGTGGACATTTTGTCTCATTACCTACTACAAAGCATTTAAATTCCTGAGCAGTTTTTTAACACACAGGTAAAATCCTGCAAAAGCAGCAACCAGCAACATTTTAGAGTTTCGCAATTAACAAACCTGAGTATGCATATGTGTGGATTAACACTCTGGCCTGCATTCAAAGAATACCAAGAGCCCAGCCAAAAAGCAGAATTAGGACACAGAAATTCCACTGAAACATCCACTTTGAACGTTCTCCCATCAGCCAAACCTGCAGGTGAAAAGTTGCAACACAAGCTGTTGCCCAAGCTCCCAGCACTGCCTGCACATGCCTGACTCGGGCACCAGCCCCAACGCACAGGCACAGCTTGTTCAGTGGCTTTGCAGAAAGACAACATTTTTCCTCTCCCTTCACAAGATGCATTTCATCTTCCAGCATCAGGAAGAATTAGGAATGTTGGAAGATTTAGGGCTGGTGTGTGTATTCTTTTCAACAGCTTAAAACTGGAATTAATTCACAAATTCTTCAAATAATTTTCAGTGTTTTGGAACCCAGGTGTTCAGTAAGCTTTAAAGGCATGGGATGTGCTCCAGACAACTCAACTTTCCTAATGTCTTTTGTCAGAATTATCCTTTGTCTATAAAATAATCTCATTTCATGCACTTGCTGCCCTCAGTTAAGTCACTGCATATTCTGGCACTCTGCTACTACAAGTATTTGTGAGAAAAATTTACTTTTCTGTGAACCAGGATTCTCCAGAAGTGGTAGAAGGGAAATCTAAATTTATGCAGTTTTGGTTTTCATCTCTCTGACCAGATCTAGCTCTCATTGTAAAGAGGATCAGGAATGATTCTTCCAAGCACAGAGGGATTTCATTACCAGAAATCAAGAGCATGATCTTGTTTTCCTAAGACAGGAATTGGAAACAATTTCCTGAGTATTGCCAAGGTGCTGAAGACATAACTAAGATGGGAAGAAGGAAAAAAGGCAGCAAGCTGAGGCTTGTTCTTGGTCATTTGCCATGGATTCCCCACCCTCCCTCTCTCAGCAAAGAACCAAAACTGGCTGCTCAGTGCCAAGGGCCACAGCAACATCTACCAGGGCAGGGATGGCATCAAAGGACACAGGAATTCTCTCCTCTGCATCAGGCCTTGCAGAGAACACGTGCTCTAGATAAGAGTTCATTCCTGAAGCTTTACAAGGATGCAGTCACACCCTTTGGGATGTAATTTTAAATAAATTTGACAAGATAGTAATTTTCCTTTTGATGGCACAGCATTTAACTAAGAAGCAAGCTCATGTTCATTTAATGTATCGTAACTGCTTTGCCTCCAAGGGTGCTCTGAAAATGCAGAGCATTTTGCTAATGAGAATATCTTTATTTTAACACCTATTTATGATGTAAGATCTCAAATAACCTCAGTGCATGTCTGGAAGCACAGCACGATGACTGTATCCACTCCCAGCATTTCCTACAGCACAATTTTAATAATGTCCTTATCATCTCCAGGTCAATCCCTGACTGCTTTGGAAAATGTCCTAACCAAGCATCAGAGGTCAGGCTATAATTCTAACTAAACCAATGTAAACAGGAGCAGCCACTCTCCAGCTGCCATTTACTACAAAGTTTATGTAAATTCTGCAACAGGACTCAGGACAAGAAAAATAAAGATGACCATGACTGTCCTGGGCTCTGCAGAAATCCAGGGCACAAAGAGCAAAGCAATGCAGGGAATATCCCTGAAAGCCTCTCTGGCTGCCTGATCAAGTATTTCCAGCTTCATTTAACTTCCCCTCTCCCTTGGTATGTGTACTTGCATGGCTTAAAATCAATGGCCAAAGACAAGTTTTCCTCTCAGAAACAGGGGATATTTGATTATTACCACAACTGCCCAGCAGAAAAGGAATTAACAACATTCTAAAGACCAAACAAATCCTGTTCCTAATTTATTTAGGCTTTGACAAACCATGCAATGCCTTTCAGGGATCCCAGGTCCTTGCAGAAGGAAGGCTCTGAGGAGGGCACAGAGGTTCATGGAAAGGGAGCAGGGGCATGCAGGAATGAGGAATTTTCAGTCAAGACACAAGGCACAAAGGAGGCTGTAACATCCTCTAACTGGAGCTGCCTGTGCAGGACAAACACAGCCCTGGACACAGCAGGTGAGGAGGAAGGATCTTCTTTCAGGAAAGAGATTCATTGCTTCCAGATGCGTTACTCAGCAAAGATTTTTTTTTTCTTTTTTTTTTTTTTTTTCTGGGGAAGAAGAGAAGACTTCCTGCACTGATTCAGAACTCTCCCAGGCATTTTGTGAAACCCAGCCATTACCCTCTTCATCTTGGACAGCTCCTATTTCAGCAAATTGGTAACACTCATCAGCATCTGCTTGTCTCCCACCCACTATTTCTGATGTCTTCAAAGTCCTTTGTTTAATATATTCAGGGTGTTTTCATAACATTCTGGGTTTATCCTAAAGCTGAATCCTTTCAGATGCAGCTGAAAATGTGTTTCCCCACAAGAATTTGCCTGCTATGGCAGAAATGTAGTTAAAAAAAAAAAAAAAAGCCAGCAAGCACGTTTACATCACCTCACCCTCTTGCAGTTGGAATATATTCCTCTAGGATGCCTTTGAACCCTCAGTTTGTTTGAATTCAGGCCCAACAAGGCGCCAGTGGCCTCAGCAAGAATTCCTGCTGAAACAATTTGGTAACACTATCCCCATGCTAGGGAACAGGGCTTGTGGCATGGCAATGTCACAATGTCGTCGCCCCGTTTGTTTGTGTTAAAATAAAATTCTAACTCTCAAAGCCACCGCTGGAAAATCACTAACAGGCAGAACATGTGAGGCAGTGACATGGTAATAAAAAGGCAGTTCTGTCACAAGAATGCAGCTCATTAGATAGAACCAGTTACAGGGAAAACAGAGAAAACAGACTCCTCGGCACCCAATCCATCCAGGAGTGACAAGCCATCCAAAAATTGTCCCTTTTAGAAGCAACTCTTTCCTGAAAGGAGTATTAGGTAGCTGTCAGAGTCTATGTGAAACAAAGCTGTGGAGACCAGGAATATCTTTTTATAGACCCAGGGAAGTGACTGGAAAAAACCAGAGCAGGCATCAAGCAGCCAGCTCTCTTTGGGTCTCCTCCCTGCAAGCCAGAGCTCTGTTCTGAAAGCATCTCAGGCACAGCATAAAAAGTACAATAGATGTCATTGGGAAATGTATTTTTGCATTTCCCCCCAGACAGAACCCTCAGTGTTATCAGGAAAAGAGCATTTTTTTCTCTGCACAACAGAACAGTGAGAAATGAACACTATCTCAGCTGGTATCTGCTTCATGTGGAATTGTGATGGCTGAAGTATCTTAGAACTTCTAAACACAAGCAATTTTAGAAAAGATATTTCATTCAAACTTGTTCCCTGCCTTATCCCCCAGTTTCTACCCATTAGAGAGGCCGTCTGTCTCCTCTTCCCACTGCAAGGTGTGTGTGTGTGTGTGAGAATGGCAAAGAGCAGATATTTTTATCTTCCTGGTGGTTGTCATTATTCTTCAAAGCTGTCTCCTTGAGGAACTTGGTAAAAAAGTCATTTGTAAAGCAGTGGAGCAAAGGAGTACAAGTTACACTACTATAAAAAGCCCACAAACTTTTCTTAAGTTGAAGTGCGGTCTTCCATGGTATAAGTTAAATAGGGTAAGCAGAAATGACCAAGTTTGAGGGGAAAAAAAAAAGTAAAACCAGTAGCACTTGTAGCCTCCACGCTCAGCAGTTGTGGTTAGATAAAGTATTTGGCACCAAACTCCCTCCTGCAACATTCCAAGCCTGGTAAGGACTGGCAGCAAGTCAGCATTTACTCAGAGTCAGGTGGGTCAGGATGGTCCTTTCTGCAAAGCCAGCAGTTCTGGCCCTGGCCCAAAGCAAAGCCCAGCTCAGCTGCTCCATCTGCTCCAGGCTGTCAAGGTGCATGTGAGCAGATGGGGTTAAATCCTGTGTGAGCAGCCACAACCCTGCTGCCATCCCACTTGAGACCCTCACAAATGCTCCAAAATGAGATCTTTTCATTGCTTTAGCTCCAAATATTATCACTAACTCTTTCTGACTGTGATATACATTTTTAAGCTAAAATACATTTTACCTCAAATATGTTCAATTTATGTCAAATGTATTACATGTAATGAAAATAATCTGAAGTTTTCATTTTAGAAACCACAGACCAATACTTGACTAGAAACAATTTTAGTAGGCTGCTGATTTATGTAAAACTGTGGAACATTTACTAAAGGGAAGAACAAAAATAGAGAAGTGAAAATAGGGGTTATGGGTTAATAACTGTGTATCTTTATGGAGAGTAGAGAAGTAGTAAAGTTTAAATATTATATATAAAACATATACATACTTAGCAATTCTGTTCAGACACATTTAAGTTTGCTTTAAATATTTATGATCACTCACCCTATTTTGCACTTTGCAGAAATAAACCCCACATTATCAAAACCTTTAATGGCAGCTTGTTCTAAATTTGAAGAGCCAAATTCACCCCTGCTAACAGGAGAAGCATTCTGTGAATGTCTACTTTTGCATCCAACTGCTTCACACTGTACTTCAGTATCTCCAAGATCACTCCTTTCTCCATCACATTTAGCATCCCATTATCTCTCCTTTCACTCTAACTTGGATGCTAAAATCCAGTATATATAAAAACCCTCAAAGCTCCACAGGTGTAGACAAGTGTCTAGATTTTACAGATTTTGTCCAGACTGGCAATTCAAGCCAAGGGTTTTGAAAGGAATCTAAAGCTCCAATTCCAATGCAACATTTAAATTCAGCTACAGTCATATATGGCTTATAGCCCTCCCTAGAATGGAAATATTCTTTTTATAAAGGATCTAGTGCACACAGGGCAAGGTTATTCTGCTTAATAGGAAGTCAAAATGGAAAGGGTAAAAAGAAAAGGTGAAAACTTACATTATAGGAGGCTACAAGTGAAATATGCATCCCCCCACTCAGGCCCTGAGCCAGAGCAGCTGCCAAACCTGAGCCTAAGAAACTCCACCCTCTGCTGCAGGACCAGTTTGGAAATTCCTGACACTTACAGGGACCAGTCACTCAGATTAACCTGGCCAGAATAAAGAAATAACCCACTAATTGTTCATATCTCTTGGCCACTGAATGCCACTAACTCAGAATGGTGTTCCCAGCCCCTTCTAAAGGTGCCCTGAGCTCTGAGCAGCTCCTTGGCTGCTTTTCAGAGTAACCAAACAGCCTGGGGATTGGAGAACTTTCCACAGTTCAACACTAATGAGGCAACAAATGCGTTATAATCCTAAGTATTTCATTTAAAAGTGATTTGGGAAACCTGCAAAAGTGACTCTTTACCATTTGTTTCCCCTTATTCTCTCTCACCTCTAGGAAAAAGCAGAGTTAATTCCTGCTCCCTCACTGAGAAGCTTCCATATTTATCTACAGCAGGAAGGGTGGCACTTCCTGCACACCCTGGGATTCGAGCAAAGGTTGGATGCATGTGACCAAGGCCTCATGCAGATCATTTCACTCTGGATCAGCCTATGTGTGCTTTTTAAGCTATCATGCGATTTAGCCAGAGTGACTTCCTATTTCACTATGCTACCTAGGCAGAAATACTTTGCCACAGCACTGAACCCAGTTCTTCTAGTGAAACAAGAGCAGTCTTTAGTCTTTTGAAAATAAAATATACAATTATTATTACCCCTCAAGGCTTCAACTTTACTGTGAGGGAGACAAAAAGAGTGCCTACATAGAGGTTCAACCCAGCCAAGTGCTGTGTGTACTGGCCCAGCTGATCAGAGCACCTGATCCACATTGACTCCAAGCATTTTCCAGGGAAACCACAAGGATGTCCCATGTACTTGGAGTTACTGAGCCATCAGACTTTTAGATAAGGTGCTGAAATTTGAATGAAAGCCAAAGAGCTCCAATATATTGCAGAATCAATGAGAGAATAGTTTGAGAGCCAAAGAGAGCCATGTCAGATGTAAATTACCCTATAACGTAATGATCCCTCTCCCCTGAGTAAGGGCAAGTCAGCCACGCCAGGCTAAAAGAGGTTATGAGAGCAGTAAACCCAGAAGAACATCCTGAATGAGCAGAGCAGGTCCAGGGGAGATCCAGAGGGACTGAGAGAAGGCTTCCATGAAGAGATTAAAGGAAGGACAAAAATTAAGGACACCAGGCCAGGGGAGGGCTATTGAGGCAAATCCAGAGCTCAGAGAAGAGCAGGCTAAAACTCAGAAATGAGCTACACCTGTACCAGGGAGAGAAGGATATTCACCTAGTATTTGATATTCCTCCTGTGTTGACACAATGGGATCCTGAAGGGAGAGAGAACTAAAAGCAGACAAGGGGAGGGTTTGAGGAATGTCTCTGAAAGCATCAAAATTCGGGTGGACATAGGCACAGTGCCCAGCTGAGGGTGACGCTGAGTGCTGGTAGCCAGGGAAATGGCAGGGTTGGAGAACAAATCTGCAGTGAGGAAGTGTGCTTGGTCAGGAGATTTCCTCCTGAGACTCTCCATGGAGGAAGAGTAGGAGTAAAGGAAGTAGAGGCTGGAGTGGGAAATGGGGCCTTTGCGAGGAGAGCAGAAGGCAGGAGGAAAGGACGGACACCGTGACACAGAAGGGACAAAGGTGAGAGCCACGAGTGGCAGGGACAAGGCTACAAAAGAAACTGCTGTGAAAGCTGTCCAGCTAAGCAGCTCAAATGCATTATCCCCTCTTGGGAGGAAAGGGAGAGAAAACAACTAAGGTCATGCCCAGCTTATTACAAATGCTGGGCACATACCATATCTGCACTGTCCCCACACCTGGCAAAGGGACAAGCCACATTCATCTGATATTACTTGAAAGTCCATCCAGATCTGAATTTCTGCCAAGTTCAGCAGGTTTCCAGGGCTGAGATTCCACTTCCAGCCCACTTTTACAAGTTGAAACAAAAAGAAAACAAAATATGGCTGCTAAGACAAAAGCATTTCCAAGAAAATAGAGATTTGTGGCTTATCTGTTTAGCTAGTCAACACAAAGCTAAGCCGATAGAAACAGCTTTGAAGAAAGCAGATTTCCTTATAACTTCCACAAGACAAACTCATTCCCACAGCCACTTTTGCTGGAATGCAAGCTACCCTGACTCCTCTTTCTCAGCATTCTTACCTCCTCCTCCAGTTTCACCACCTTGGCCTGAGCGTTGTTCAAGGCCTGGTCTCGGATCTCGATGTGTCTCCGCTGGTCCTCGTTGGTGGAGCGGGCAGCAGCCAGCTCTATTTCCAGTTTCTCTTTTTCCCTCTGTGTTTCCTTGTCTACAAATAAAAAAGTGATAGTTATCAATGCACAGCACTCGTCTCTGCCCAGTTTTCAGGAGCCTTTCACTCCGGAGGTGAAGGGAAGATTGCACTGGGACTTCTCACAAGAAAGAGAATGCAAAGCTAGTGCTAAGAGGGAAAAGAAAAGGACATGGCTTTCAAGGAAGAGAAGGACCTGTAATCCTGAAAAACAAGTATGGTACCTTCAAGCAACAATGTGCCACAAAGATAGTGAGAAGGAACAGAAGGTGCATCACTCAGTACAGTTACTCAGGTAATTTGCTGTGATTATGCAGATGGTTAGTGAAACTTGGCACCTCTTCACCTCTGGGCTTTCAGAGTGGAAAACAAACTGAGTAATTTTAATATCTTGGGCTGGGGAGAGAGATAGCAGACTGGTGTTCCTGAAAAACTTGTGTTCCTTTTTTCCACACTGGCTCCAGACTGGAAGGGGATTCTGCTCTTTCTCAGAGGAACCACCAGCAATACCTTCAGAGGAGTCAGAAAACAAATCAGCAGTAAGAACTCCTCAGTCTTCCTCTACTGCCTGTAAAAATGATCCCCTGGGCCTGAAGTGAGGCAGATACATCTGTTCTGTCCCTTCTCAGAGCAGACCTGCCACCCCAAACACAGCAGCTCATCCTTTTCTGCTGCTCTCCAGGAAGAGCTGGCACAGCAATGCTGAGTGTTGCAGGAACAGGGCACTGCATTCATAAAAAAATAGATAGGATAAAAATAATTGGAGACTGGAGAAATTACCAAAGGGTGTAAGGCAAAGCCACAACACAGAGCTGATGTCCTCTGTGTATGTTGCCATTCCCAGCTCAAGCCAACCAGCTCCAAAGATAACATTAACCCACACTTGCTGCATACACAACCACAGAATACTCCCTGGAGTGATCTACACCCAGCACTGATGACACCAGAGAAACTGCATTCCAGAAACCAATATCCCACGACAAAGGAATGAGGACAAGGAGTGGAAGGCTTGAAAAACAGGAACGAGGTGCTGGGTGTTAGGACAGACTGCATATGGAGTACACAGGCCCATTTGTGCAAGCATGTGCATAACTATATTTACAGGACCACAATTACTCCCTTTCTTCTGCCAGCAAAGAGCCAGGAGCAAAGCTTTAGCAACACAGAGTAGCTAAAGATTCCCTTCTGCCAGGGAATCAACACAGCCCACACACAGGTTGCAAAACAAACCTGTCCACCAACAGCACCCAGAGCTCTGCAGAGCAAACCCAGAGCCAGCCCAGGACATGAGGACAAATGTCATCACATGATGGGTTTTTTTTGCCCATCTTTTCCCAGCATTCTCCTCCACCCAGGAATGAGTTGCTGCCAGTGTGAGCACATTACACTGTACTGCAGAGACTGAGCTGCACTGAGACAGGGTGGCATTATGCCAGCAGGTATCAGTCAGTGCTACCAGGCTGTTTGTTAATCTGGAAATGCTTGCAGAGAGGCTTTTGGAGGTTTTGTTGCACACTTTTCTCCACATGAGAACTGCTTCACTTGACAAGTCCTGCAGCACCCCTAGAAATGCTGGGACTGATTAAATGCAGGACTGTGGCTTCCATGTTCATCCCCACAGCTTTGACCTCCCCAATTTCTGTGTGCTCCTATGAAGCTCAGTGTCCACCAGCAGAAGGAGAGACTAAACTCCCACACTTCCCCAGTACCACCAGGAGTTTGGAATTCACTCCCTGACAGCCATTTGCTTGCAAGGCAAACCACAAGGAATAAGCTAAAGATGACACAAGAGAGGGACACCAGAATCTGGTTACAGGGTAGCTGCAGTGTCTATTACACCACAGAAAATCTCTGTTTTGCAATTTTATTGCACTACCTTTTTATATAACAATTGGAGAAAAGTGAGCATTGTCAGAAGGGTGGAGCACAAAGTGGGATGAGAGAAAAGTTGGCCCGACGCCGTCGGCCTCAAGACATTTCAGAACAAAGGAAAAGCAGCATTTCACACCCGTCATTTTGGTTTGCCTTGTGATAAATCCACTGCTGTGGATAGAATTCCTGACCCTCACCCAGCCCAGCAGACTGCAGGAGTGTTCATCCCCTTTATTTTTACTGAACAGGATAGGGCAGTGGCAAATTAAAGAGGAACGAGATAGGAGACCTACCAGGCTCCTCTCCTGGCCTTAACTCATGCCAGGACTCCTGTAGGCCTGGGGAAGGATTAATTTCAAGCTTTCAAGGAATAAAACAGATGGATAAAATATGTAAATTATGGGGCAAACACTAATTTTATGGTTTAACTGAAAATTACCTATGCTCCAGTATCTCTAAAAAATCCCATCAGATGGACTTTAGATACTGACAGAAAAGGAATTCTTGGATCCCTCCTCCTTTCTGCACTGCCAGCTTTGGGCTGCCACTGCCGTGGTTTCTGTGCTGCACATTAACCTGCTGCACTGTCCTCCCTCCCAGGTGACTGGAGCTTTCCACTGACCCACAATGGCTGTGAAACTCACTTTGTGCAAAGAGCTGGGAGATGGTTTTCCGATTGTCTTCAGACCCCTCAAACTCCTTCTCTGCCAGCTGCTTGTTGGCTGTCTCCATGCGTTCTGCAAAAAAATTCAGTAAAAGCAAAAGAAATAATTAACAACTTTCAAGCATTAAGTTACATTTTCTCAGGGCATTCCTGATGTTGGGGGAATGGATCTGCTAATTCTACAGCCTATCATAAGCTGGCTCTCACTTTTGAAATGTTTTTAATTATGTCCTTAAGGAAATACACTCAATGAGACAAAACAGGTTAAAGTTCCAAAGAAATTATTTTAAACATTTATAACACAGAAGTTTATTTTTTCAATTTATACCTTTATTTTTTCCACACAAATAAATCCCACCATGCAATTAAAAGATCTCTTATAACTCTCCACTAAATCTTAACAGGAGATTAAATTACTGTTGTCCAATTACCTGACTTGAGGGAATAGTGTAAAACCCTCAAAACAGCTTGACGGCTCTGCTGCTCCAAGCTGCTAGAAAACTGTATCAGTCTGTGAAAATTAGAATGAAATGTTTATGCTGTATTTTATTATGAATAAGATTATTTAATGCAGGCCTTTGTGTACAGTACTGGGAAATGTATGGCTCTACTCCCTGAATGCAAAACAATTTCTGGGAGTCTTAGTAAAAGACATGAGGCAGTGAGAGCATGCAGGACAATCAGAAGGCTTCCTTAAAAAAATTAAACTTCCAGTTTAAACAACTGTTTGTGCACCTTCAAAAATCTCAAATTGCAGATGATTTCCACCTTTCAAACTAATGCTTAAACTTTTCCCCCCAGTGAGGTCAAATACCACTCAACACCACTCTGCTGCCAGCCGTGGGGCTGCCTCAGCCTCTTAGCAAGAACCAGACATCAATAACATCTCACTCTGCAAAAGGAAGGGAGATCCAAAAAACCAGATGCCTACATTGATAAGGAATGACAAGACCTTCAGGAAGAACAGACACTCTGCAGTTTGTATGTCAGTGCAAAAAGGGTCACTGGACAGGAAATAAAGTGAACGTGCCTGGTGTGGGATTAGGCAGTCAGCAAAACCTCTTTCCATTCATGTAAACTGAACAAATTGTACAAATTGTCTCTGGGATATAAGACATGAGAGAATTCCAGGCTTGCATCTGGTTTATGGTATTTGGCTTATCACATGTTTCTTGTCAATGAGAAACAGGCTGGAAATGAAAGACTACAGCCCTCCCCTAAACCTCTCTTTTCCATTCCTCCAGCAAGTGCTTAAAATCTCTGACTACTGAATGCACCTGAGTATCCTGTCATATTCCAGCCGTGTCAGACACCGAATTCTGCGGCAAAACTCTGCAAGTAAGCGTAACAACAAAAATCCCCAGCACTGAAGAACAGAAGTTTTACTTCATTTACCTCTTAGATCCCTGTTGAAATCATGAAGCCTACGAATTTCTCCTTCCAGTTTGTTTCTCATGGCTTTTTCCAGGGCATCCCTCTTAGAGGATGATTTCTCCAGGTTTTTGTAGGCCTCTGAAACTTGCTGAATTTCTGTTTCCAGCTGCAGTGGAAGTGAAAACAAGCACTTACTATTTTTTCACTAACAAATTCCATTGTCTCAGACAGGAGATTACTTTGTCTCAAGTGTTCTTTATTGAGGGAAACCTACACTTATACATTAAGTAAAAGAAAGTCTCAGGTCCATGATGCATCCCTCTATGGAAAGAATACCAGTGGCTGAATAATTTTGCAATACAATATGCTTTATCCTTCCTTTTAGGATATGCTTTATCCTTCAGTGTAAGGCTTCTCTGATCATCCAGAGCAGGAGGTTCTCTCCTAACTCTCCTTGCTGGGCATAATTTGCTATGGAAGTGTGGATCCACACCACAGCAAACCTCATCAACACTGTCTATAGCAAGTGATCAACAGGGAGGTGGAGGGAAGTGCATTTGTATCTTTCTGTCATTATCAGGAAGCTGTCAAACAATTCTCTCAAGTATTTCCTGGCCAGAAAAATTCCAAAAAAATACAACTAAACAAACACATATCCCTGGTAAGAGGTGACATAGGGAATAATGAGTGTGGAAAGCCACACTGGTCACCTGAACTCAAAGACAAGCAGCCACACATTTTTCTGGCCCCAAACACTGCTCAGTGCAAAAAGCACAGCAAGGCCCACACAGTCCTAAATTGCTAAGCAGCATCAACCTTTCCACAGCTGCAAGGCAAAAGCAAAGCTGACCTGCTGCCCAGCTTTAAACCACTGGTCATCAAGAAGTTATTTCCATGAGGCAGCATGAAAATACCTCCACACATGCACATTAATGATGGGTCTCACTGGGGTACTTCCTTTTAAACGTCTTAGCATCATTTATTCTGCTTGTTCCATAAAGCCAAAGGTGGCAAATAGCTGGGTCCAAATCAAGACATTAAGTTTTCATGGAAATTGTGTGGTGTTGAGAAAAGGACAAAAGGAGTGTTAGTCCCAGTCCTGCAGTCCAAATGTCTTTAGTGTAGCCATAGCAGCACTACTTGCCCTGCACACTGTGGTGCCAACCAGTTTTGCAGCAATGTCCCCTGTGCCTCCTTGACCGGCTGTGGCCTCATGCCACCCCAAGCAGGCCCTTCCTGCAGCTCTGAAGTCTTTTTGGGAAAATGAAACTTGCTGCTATCCTGGACAAGCCTTAACTTAGCCATGCAAGCCAAGCAGTGAGCCTCTCCAGCAGCTGAGGAGGATGTGCTTCTGAGCATGGTCAATGAACTGTTAGCAGAAAATTGAAGGCTTTGATTCCATCTTCTGCCAAAGTTAAGCTAATGCCCGAAGGCACAGGACACAGACTAATCAATCTGCATACGAAAGACTCTAAAGCACATCATCAATCCCTTCAGCAAAGGAATCCAACACTTTCAGGTCAAATGATTCAATTAGGGGCTAGACCAGAGACAGGAGAATGCCTGAATTCCACAACCACCCACCTTCTGCAGCCGGGCCACTTTCTCATAGCACCCATCCAGCTCCTGCCGGAGGGACCGGTTCTCCTCCGACAAGATTTCCACCATTTGCTGGGCCCTGGACACGATGGCAAAAGGATCCACTTGCATCTGCTGGTAGGGGGAAGGGATCTGCTGGGCCCGGGGCATCATGGAGTAGGAGTCGCCCTGCTGCTGCTGTGGGCCCAGGAAGGGCTGGCATAGTCGGTACAGATCTCCCTGATGGACTGGGTTGGACAAGAAAGGCTGCTGGGTCCGTGGCAGAATGGCAGGATCTGCCTGGCTGGGAGTCAGAGGTTGCTGGTGCTGGGAAGGGGACAGCCTAGAGGGCGGTGGAGACTGGAGCAAAGTCAAAGATCCCAGGGACGTCAAGGAAGAAGTTGGGCTGTGGTGGTGAGGTGGTCTCTGTTGTAACTGCAGCTGCACATCTGGGTTCTGCCTGGAAAACAGAGAGCACAGGCTCCATCACAGTCATGCAGAGGAAGGTGCACAAACCCAGGGACAAGGGGTGTAGCTCCTGTGCAGAGGTTTTCCCATACAAAAAACTCAGGTGAGGCTTTCTTCCATTTTAGAAGTCTGCTTTTAAAAAGCATTTCAAAATCAAATCTTTAGCAGAAAATTGATTCTAAGGCCACAAAGGTGTTTCCTCTTGAGACTATTTTCTTTACAGAAGCACTAAGAGAAAGTGCATCAACAACTACTGGCCAAAATTATTTTCCTAACTTTTCTCCACACTTTGTGACTAAAACTGCTCAACTAAGGACTGCTAGGAACAGGCTCTTTTGTTCTGGCCTTAAATGTGCCACCTGTCATTGAGAAAACAATTAATTTTCTTCTGCAAGCCAGGACTGCTCAACTAAGGACTGCTAGGAACAGGCTCTTTTGTTCTGGCCTTAAATGTTCCACCTGTCATTGAGAAAACAATTTTCTTATGCAAACCAGGATAGTTAAAAGCATTGTGTAATCTTGATGCTAGTATTCCAGCACCACTGATCTGAGCTTTCTGAAATATCAATCAATAAACTGCAGCCTGGTTAAATGCGTCAAATAAAGGATATGAAAACCAACCTAAGAATCAGAAGCAGCATTTCATTCCAATCTGCCCTGTCCTATGCAGTAGGTGTGTTTACTGCTCCTGACAATAATCTCTGCAGGCTATCAGAGACACATCTAACAATCAATAACATGCCTGAGCCCACCACAGAACTGAATTCAAGCTACACCCTCTCACATTTCCCAGGCTCTGGAGATCCCCAGCTCAACTCCTGCTGCATTAGCCAACTAAGAAATCTCCCTGAGAAGATTGTGTGGATTTATCATGCTTGGATGACCTCAGGAGGCAGGATTTGCTTTCTCCTCCAAAAACATTCAACCTTTAACTTCTCTGAATGTTCTTTATTCTAACAGTTGAAGTCCCTCCCTCTCCATGCTGCAGCCAGTCTCTTCTTGAGCGTGGAGCTCAGGCCAGAGCAGACCCAGCCTGGCAGCTCCTCGTGTCCTGAAACACTCCTGCTGCTCTGACAAAATTCCCACCCTTTGGGATGCACTTCAGCCTGCAGCTGGAAAAGCACACACTTGTTCCACCTGGCCAGAGCTGCTACAGAACACCCCCCTGGCCGCCTGTGCTCCCAGGAGGGACTCCTGCCCTGCAGAGGATGGACAAGGCAGCTCACAGCATTCCCACAGCAAGAGGAGCCTTGGAGGAACTCACAGCAGTGAGAAGGAAGCTGAGCTGGGAATTAAAGGGTTACATAAAATGCCTCTGAGCCCAAGTGCAAACACTCAGCACCATCCTTCCTGCTCTCCAGGAAAGAAGGAATCACTCCGGGTACCCACCACTCACATCTGGGCATTACTCACATCTGGCAGCAGCGCAGGGGAGTTCAGCTCTCAGCCCAGCACAGAGTTCACTATTTCAGCATCATGCCCTTCATGTCTCATTGCTCTGCTTCCCTGCAGAGAAACCTCCAAGCTCCCGCTCAAATTCCTTAATGGGGAAACAAATCTAGCCTTTGTTAACTAAGAAAAAAACAAAGAATCATTGCTCTAGCTACTGCTTCTCTCCTTCTCACATTCAGGTGACTGTGGTTCCTGCCAACAGCATCATTTCAGGAGCTGTATCTCCCCAGAAATTATCATTTGCAGCATGAGGATTTCAGGGGTCATGCAGAAGAGTGATGTGCAATTAATTTCCTCAGGAATGTTCCGTTTAGTAGCAGCAACTTGGTTCTTCTCCTCCCAGGGGGGCAGCTCTACTTATTGTTGCACTGATTTCATTAACTTAATTTGCCAGTTCTCATAATGAAGAATGAGGCAAAACCATCACAGGCCATGCTCAAGGTCACCTGGTTTCTCAGGTGGTTTCCAGCTGCTTTCTTAGCTCACACAGTTGTGTGCAGAGTTAAAACTTTGTATCCTCAAAAAACACTCATCTCCTTGAGTTTATTCTTTACCTATCACCACAGCTCTGCTTTGATGTTATAATCAATTAGGGAATAACCTTGCTGTGACATTTCATCTGTGATGACCTACAGAGTTAGATCAAAAAGAAATGCACTGCCAGTCTGCCTCATGGGTGCAAAAAACCAATTTTCAACCTACAAAACACTCTTTTCCAGTCTGAAAACAACCTGGAGCAGTTACTCAGGGAGACTGGTGTCAGCGAGTTTAATCTTAAAAGCCTCATGAGGATAATTTAGATGCCAATGTTAACAATGTGAGCTATTTGACTAAAACCATCTTGTTATTCTATCAACAGAGACCCAGTGGCAGAACCCTGCCATCCTAAGCACCAATGAGATGAACAAAATGATGGCCAAAGAAACACAACAGCAGCACTTTAATTCTGAAGGGCCAGTGGAAGTGACATGCCTTGTAATGATCCTTTTTTTTTTTAAACCTATTGTAAAGAACAACTCTAGGAAATCATGGCTAAGTATTTCTAAACAGGATACATTTCCAAGAATTCCAGTATCTTGGCACTCACATCCAAAGCCTCTCAATCTTGAAATTATACCAATCTTGTGGGCTCAAGCTAGAACATGAGAGCTTGGAGCCTCTAGTTCTGTGGCATTACCAACACCATTAGGGCTTCCAAAATGTCACAAATGCATTTATATTCCCAGCAGAACGAGACAGCACAGCTGGGTTAATACATCCTAAAAATGATATTTTAAAAATATCATCTTTTAAAAAATTATATTTAAAAATCCTAGTAACCTCACAGTGACACCAGACTTTTTAAGATCTTGCATACAAACTTTTGCATACACATTCAAATAACTTTTTGGCATTCCCACTACCTACAATTTTGTGTTATAAAATACTTACATACATTTTGTGGGTAAAAAATACCTGGCTCTAGGATTTCTTTATATTAGCAAGAGAAAAGAAGAATTTATTTCTCTGGTAAAGCAATTTTGGTTGAGAGAGTCAGAAAGGTAAATGAACACAATTTGGATTTTTCAAGATTTTTATGCTACACTGCAAAATGTAAAGGTAAAAATGACTATTTGTGTCACTTAACAGTATTGCTGATAAAATGGTAGCAGAAAATTCCCTCCATGAGAGAATGAGTCCTCAGGTAACCCTGCAATAGTAATCACAATTTTATCTGAACCAACCACCTCAGAAAAAATGCAGACTCTCAAAACACATACACAACAAAATTACACAATCTCCTTCCATTTGCCTCAGTGTCACAGAGACCTGAATAAACCAAACGCAGGAGGAAAACAAAATTCAGAGCAATTACCCCCACAAGTGTTTGGGTTTGAAAGCTAACTTTAAGGGCCACTTCTCTGTGCAGCATGCAGGAATTTTTGCTGTCTGGCACGGACCAGAGGAATCCTCCACACAGGCCAAGTACAAACCTGGATTTATGGCTTTGCAAGCACCAGGGTCAGCTCAGCTTTTGGGGCAGGAAGGCAGAGGCAGGGAGCGAGGGCAGCTCTGCAGCCATGGGCGCTCAGGCTGCCAGGACAGAGGTCACACACAAGGCTTGTGCCAGAGCAGCACAGTGGGGACGGCAGCAGGGACCAGGAAAGGGACCAGGAAAGGGACCAGGAAAGGTCTCTGGCTCGTTAAGGTTTTTTCTAATGCCTTCCCAGCTTCTCCTGCCTGTTTCATGTTCAAGAAGCTCCAGTTCCGCTCCCGCACAAACCAGGAAATGCTGCCCGCGGGAGGGAGCAGGCTCCACTCCATTACACAGCCGAAATCAAACCCAGGAATTTTTGTTCTGCTGCCCAGTCACACCTGATTAGCCCCCACTTTGATGCTGCTGAGGGGAACGCAGTGCACAGAGTGATTTACTAATTATGGGACAAATTCTGCAGACCTCCCTCTCAAAAACTTTCTGTGAAGTCGATGGGATTAATCACCACAGCAGGAGCTCAGTCACTTGGGCTTCAGACAGAGGATGGCGCTTGAATCAGAGAGACAAGGAGCTTCCTCTGCACCCAAAAATGCATCAGACAGGAGCTTCCTCTGCACCTAAAAATGCAACAGACAGGAGCTTCCTCTGCACCCAAAAATGCATCAGACAGGAGCTTCCTCTGCACCTAAAAATGCAATAGACGGGGGTTTCATCTGCACCCAAACCTGCATCAGGCAGGAGCTTCCTCTGCACCCAAAAATGCATCGGGCAGGAGCCTCCTCTGCACCCAAACCTGCATCAGGCAGGAGCTTCCTCTGCACCCAAAAATGCATCAGACAGGGGTTTCCTCTGCATCTAAAAATGCATCAGGCAGGAGCCTCCTCTGCACCCAAACCTGCCCCAGCCCTCGCTGCGCTGCCACAGGAGCCCTTGCAGCCCCAGGCCAAAGAGCACCCGTGCTCTGCTCTTAGACTGGAGAGTTGTTTTCACAACCAATGCTAAAGTGCAGTTGAAGTATCAGGGAGAGAACCCAGTTCTGGAGCTTCACATGTGACCAACCATCTTCTAAACTTTCTTTATAATTTCCAAATAACAGCAGAGATGCCTCCGGCATGCCCGGTATTTACATTAAACCAACATCATTACCAACATACACTGTTCCCAAACTTACACCGCCCAGGAGCAGGTGAGGCAAACTGTTTGCAGACTGGTTTAAACTTACCACACAGCCCATTCCTTTCCCAGACTGGGGAGGGTGAAGCATGAGAATGCTGTGAATTCCCCAATGTTTATCTTGCTCAACGAGTTTTATTTAACCGCATCATTAGGTCACCCTCAAATTCCCCCGAACAATGAGGGGAAAAACCCGCAGAAAAGGGTGTGGCTTCGGGAGCAGAGAGAAGGGGCTTTGTTTCCTTGACGCACAATTCAAAAAATGCACACAATTTACCAATCCAAATGAATCCCGATAAAGGCCGAGCCGACGTGCAGGAAAGCTGGAGACTGCAAGGACGCTCCCGGTGCTAGGCAAAAGCTCTCCCCGGAGCTGTTTGCCTTTAAAATCCCCACACCATCACCCAGCTGCACCTTTAGCAACACAGAAGGTTTCTTGTCTAAATGACAGTTTCTCTTACAGCATCTGGGAGAGGGAGGGGAATAGAGGACTCGCTCCCTTCCTCTGCTACGCTGCTCTGTAATTTATGGATTAGTCTTGCAATTGTTCTACTGCTCCAGCATTTGCCTGCAAAGGAAACCTCTCCTCTGTGCAGCTATTTAGGTTAAAAAGTAACCTCATTAGATTCCCAATGCTTTGAAGACAAATTTCAGTTGCTTCCCCTACTGGAAACCTTGCCAGCTGAACCTTTCTCCTCCCCCTCCTTCCCCCCACCATGTTCTTTCAAAGCAGCCAGGATCCATCCAATACAGACAAAAATCACCCTGTCTAGAGGAGCTGACTGTTGGCGTGTTTTCAAATACCTCTCCCTTGAACAGCAAGCAGGCTACATCTCACTGCATATAATATAAGGAGTATTTCTGATGCAGCAGAACCAGCGAGGAGCTGTTTCCCTGTCCCGTGTGCACAGAGGTTTGAGGCGTTTGAATTTGCAAAAACATTTGCAACGAGCTTCTACAATCATTACCCCCCCTAAACCCTTTACTTCCCCTTTTCCTGGCCTCTTTATTATTTATTTAGCCAGATCAAAGGGCCTTTTCATCAGGCTTGTATGCTGCTGAAGTCATTTCAGATCACAAACAATGGTGGACAAACTCTGAAAATAGCTCCTCATAGGGTTAGGAAGGTTCTGAGCAGATTCAAACTCCCTAAAGCTCAGACTCTGCTCCCAAATACTGACTGGTTTCTCCATGCTCCCCTGAAAATGTGCAAACACAAATTCACAGAGACCTCTCCATTTACATCCTCCCATTGCTCCTCTGAATTACCCTTTTAGCTTCAAAATGAGGGCAAAATCATTACACAAGATCCGACCTGGCTGTCAGGCAGAGATGAGATGGCATGGGAACAGGTAAAGTGAAGCTGGGGTTTTAGCCCACCTTAACAAAACTTCATCCTCCCACATGAACATCAGCGTTTGGCTCAAGCCAAATCCAGCTCCTTATCTAGAGGGAACCAGAACAGGCTGAATTTTCAAATGATGCAAGAAAAATGAGCAAAAGCTGAACAAGCAAGCCTGGGATGAGGCACAAAGCATGTTCCATTTTCATCTCCTACACTTCAGTCCACTGAAAATAAAATTCTAAAAACTCTACAGGAAGCTCAGAGGTGATTTGTGCTACCTGCATCATTATCGCTTTCATTCACTTTCTCCTTTCCTATTTGATGCAGTTTTAAGAAAAATCTTTTGTCTGGCAGATGTAATTAATGAACAATTTAAGTCTTGCAATAAGTAACTGCAAGTTTCTACAATGAATCACGCCATAACTTTGGCTTTTGTAGCAAAGCTTTTGTGAGGCTTTGGAGCCTCAGCATTGAACTTCCCCATACCATAAAATCAAGTTGCCTTGTCTTGGATCTCTTTTTTTTTTTTTTTTCTTTGTAAAAAAGCATCAGGCCTCTCTAGTCAGCTACTGAAGCAGGTAACAGACCTTCCAGACAGTCTGCAGCTGAACACAACATGTCATCTCGCACAATGAAGATGGGGTCTTTGCTGAAGGAAAACCTGCCTCATGAGCGAAGGTGATGGACTGTTTTATATTGTCATTCCCTACATGGCTGTCACAGGGCTTGTTTTAAGGTCTCTCTTACCTGACTGAGCCATACTCAGGGGGATGCTGATACCTCATCATAGGCCCATCAGATCTTCCCTGCTGGCTCATGCGATGGTCACTATAGAAATGCCCCGAGTCCTGAGGTTTGCAGTTCATAGACGGGGTGGACACGTTTTTGTAAGGGTACTCTGGGGGAGGCCCCCGCTGCTCCATTCCTTTCATGCTGGGCTGGGAAGGGGGCTGCACCGAGTTCTTGTAGAACTCATTGGAGCCAGAATTTTTGTAAGGGTCGCTGGACTGCTGGGGAGAGAGCGGGGACAGCGGGGAGAGCGGCGCGCTCGTGACGGGCGCGTGGGCCTTGACCCCGCTGGTGGCCAGGGACAGCTGCATCAGCCTCTCGCTCAGGGAGCGCACGTGGCCTTGCTTGAGGTCCTTCAGTCCTTCGTCCTGGTGCACCTTCCCCGGGCTCACCCGCTGCACCGTGGGCCGCCCCTCAGTCCTCATCTTCTGGTTGGTGACGCCCGTGACGTAGAAGGCGGCCCCGACGCTGGCGTGCGGCTGGCCCCGGAAATACTGCGACTGCACCTTGGCCTCCTCGTAGGTCGGGAGGTCCTCGCTGTTCTGGAGCCGCGGCGAGAGCTGCTTCTCCATGATGCTGTTGTCCACCTGTATCTCCTGGCCCTGGGGCTCCTGGCGGGCAGCATGAGTCACGAGCTGGTGGTCCTGGGAGCTCAGCCCTTCGTTCTGAGAGGCCGGGCTGCCGGTGCTGCTGAAAGGGGGGGCATTCCCTGTGGCTTGCTGGTGTAAGGCGAGAAGGTTGCGGTTGTCATTTGGGTTCCCGTATCGGAGCTGCTCCTGCAGCAGGCGCTGTAAAACTGTCGTAGCTGCTTGCTCTTCTGAATTCCTCATCTCAAACTGTGGTGCCTTTTGGGTGGAATGTAAAAGCTGCCCTTGACCTAAGGAAAGGAGACACGGTTATTAGCGCCTGAGTGGATTGAGGGAGAGATATTCAGGAGCAAAGGCTTGAAATACGGAAAAAAAGCAGGTTAGATTACCAAAGGTTCCCATAACAATGGGGGTCATCAAGGCCCATGGAGACCTAAGAAGGACGTGCATGCCCGGGGGGCAAAGCCTCAGAAAGGTGATGAAAGGTGACTTGAAAGTTTATAGGCAAATCAATCCACTGCAAGCCGTAGGGATGCGTGCCAAATACCTCAGACAGCATCTGAAGGAGACGTGGAATTCACAGGATGATGGTAAAAATGCCTGAAACCTGTTTGCTTTATAGTTGGAGTTACCAACAGTGAAATACACTTCCCATATTTGTAGGCAGACAAGGATGGAAGTGTGAAATCAGCAACTTGTCAGTTTTAAGGGAAAGGAAAAAACAAAAAAGAGGCCCATTGAGATAGCATATGGTTCAAAAGAAGTAAAGAAATCTCTCGGCTCGGATAAAGCAATTCATGAATACCTAGTTAGCCAGCAGGTTTTCAGAGTTATGAAATGCCCAGAGTGAGATCAGCACCTCTTCTCCCTGCTGCAGAAAACCCCAGGCACGGTGCAAGTGAGGACTCAGGAACTTCCTGCTATACAAAGGCAACCAAATCCTCACACATCTAAATATCCTCAGCGGAATGCATGCAAATGCAAGGGGAGGAAAAAGAGTTTTCTGATCTAAGGAACAGAAAAAGACCTCTGAGTGGCAGGAAAAAACACTGAGTCCCAATGAGAGAAACACAAAGAGCCAATGTCAGGCACATCCTAAGCACAGATTAAGCCAGTGACCAACAGCAATTACATTTTGCTCAGTCTCCCAGTGGAGTCAGGAGTGTGTCATGGAAACTCAGGCCCATTGGCCTTGCCTGAGTTGAAATATCAAAAATTAATGATACCTTTGAGACATGTAACTGAAAGCAGAGCTACTTTTGAGCTAGAACAGCTCAGAATATAGAGTGAGCCTCACTCGCTGGCCAAGCTGCGTCTCTGCCTGACAGCAGAACACGTGGTGTTCTAGCATTTTCTTTTGTCACCTTTTTGCTGTATTACACTGTCCCTTAGAAGAAGGTAACTTGCTCCCAAACAGTTTGTTCTGTAGCAGAACCAGGAGGCCTGAAGGGTCTGCTTTGTGCTGCATCTCCACAACCTCCCCGTTTGCTCCCTCAGACCAGCCAACCCTGCAACACAAGGACTCCCACTGGGCACACAAAAGCCTTCTGCAAATCTTAATGAAGAGAAAGTTAAAATCCACCTCATTCCAGGCTGCCCACCAGGGCAGGAATTCAGGCCCTGTTAGCTGACCTGGAATGTGCCTCCTTTGAAATGCTGTTTGAAGTGGCACATACCTTTGTCCTTCACTTGGAGTTCCCTGGTAAGGAGGAGCAGTTCTGCCACATGGGGGGACACACTCAGCCTTCCTCCTGCAAACCCAAGATCTCTGCTCAGAGATGGCTTCAGGCTCCTCTTCAGCAGGCCAGATCACTTGATACTCTCCTCGCTCCCAAAATAACTCTGAGGAAAGCATTGAAAACCTCATTTAATCAGTAGAAGAGACCCTCAAAATAATAAACCTCGGCCCATACTTCAGATTTTCCTTTTGTAACTTCTTGTTTTCTCCCAGAGCCCAACAATTTTGATCCCTTTAGGATGAATGAACCCCCGTGTCCCCAGCAATCTACTCCAGCTGCTGCTGTAATCATGACTATTTCTGCTCCAAGATTAAATGTTGCCAAGTAATGCTTTGTCCCATCTGTGCCTCCAAGTGAAACAGTGATTAAAACCCGCTAATTCTTTAACTCCGTTGTTTTATTTTTTGCTCAGAATGAAAGCTGCAGCACAGATGAGGATGCCCTGTGCTTATGGCTCCTTTGCCAGTGGTGCTGAGTATTTCAAACTGTGTCAGCAGAAATCCTCTGCTGGATGGTGACACAGTGAAATGCTTGATAAACTTCAACACACTGTGCCTCAGAAATGACTGTGAGAATGATCAGTTTGTGAATATTAGCTTTATTTTACAGACTGGAAAGTCAGGGAAGAAAAGGACACCGACAAAAGCTTATGCCAGAAATACATTGCAGAGCACAGCTCTAATTCCCAAAACACTCTTTAATTACGTTACTTTTTTCCTTCAGAATATGAAGCATTAAAGAAACTTTAACCATTGAGAGGAGAAGCAGGAGAATACAGAACAATGTGTATTTAGAAGAATGTTACAAGAAGCATGTTACAAGAAGTAGTTACTGAAAGTGTCCTAAAGAAAAAGGCAAGCAATGCAAAAGATGTGTAACATATTTGTGCACTCAGTGTGTTCATACTTTAAGGAAAGGCAATGAAAACAGAACTAGCAAAACTAAAAATATTCATTGATACGTATAATTTAACTTAATTTCCTGGAATGTTGCAAAAAATAAAGTGAACAGATGTAGTGAAGGAATGCAGACATGGATACTTCTGTCTCTGACTTATTACGGCACAAATCCACACCCAACAAAAACTATCTCAGATCTGCAAGTTAAATACTTGAGGTGTCAACAGCAATTTCAAGGCACATGAACAATATCTAAGGAGAGAACAAGGCAGTGTTGTGTGGTGTGGTACTTCAAGATGGTGGTTGAAAAAAGCAGCTAATGTCAAATTCTTAACTGGTGACTTAGCTCGAGAGGGATATATTGAAAACAGCTGCCAGCAAATATGCAGTAAAGAACCTTTAAACCAGCCATTAAAGATAGCAGATAACCAGAGCAATTTCTAACCTCTTTTCCCAGTGTTGCACAACAGAAGTTAAGGATTCCTCATCCCCCTCACCAGAATCATCACTGACTCTTCTTTCTATAATTTTTTTTAAACCAAGCTGCCCTGAGCAACCCTTTTTATTAGAGTATAAAAAGGCTTTTATTATGCAATATGATGCTGCCTTTCCACCCAAAGATTTCTTTTGTCTCAACTGGAAAAAACTTGATGGGGGGGGGGGGGGGGGGGATTGTTTATTTTTTTAATACAAAGATACAATCCAGCTTGAGATACTGCCTCTCTGCCTTAAAGATTTTTTTCAACAGACAAATCCAATCTGTGCATGTTTAACTCCTGCAAATGCTCCAGGAACCATTTCACACACAGAGTTTCACTCCTCAACACTACCAGCTCATTCTGCTGAGCTGATGGAGGGAGGGCACAGTTCACACTGAAAACATTTGCTGGACCTGAATACTACTAATTTTAGTGTGGGTGTAAACTAAAAATCAACCTGGAAACCCAAAGCAAAAGGTGGGCTGAGATACAATATGAAGATATTCTGGCCAACAAATCCGCTTTCTTTAAATACCAACTGGTAGCCTATTTTTTCCAGTTTTATCCCATTATTTTTAATTAACAAAGAAAATCTTGTGCAACTAACTTGGGTGGCAGCATTCCTGGAATCTGCTTTCTGAGCAGGCTGAAAACTCCTGGCAGAATCAGTGAGTTAACTTTTCTATTAACAAAACACAAAAATGAACAGTACAATCGGTGCTGAAGCCCATGTGTTATTTATTTGGACACCAAACTCTACTTTTTGTCAGGCTCTTCCAGCAATTTCAGTTTTCACTGTGCCAAAGATGGAAATTAGTGAGATGCACTGGGAAAAGTTGTCATGATGGAGCTGGAAGGAAATTAGGAAGGTTCTTTAGATACTTTAAACAGACATATTTAGGGGTTTAGCCTACATCTATTAGGATTGAGGTTCAAATCAGACTGCCAACAACTCTGCCAAACTGTATGGATTGAATGGTGCACTCTCCATAGCCACAAAGCCTAGAAACACCTTTTCCAGTGGAAAATTCAGGTTTAGATCAAATCTCATCCAAGCAACCACAGTGAGATTTCCCAGGCTGAATCAATTTTGCAATTTGCTCCCAAGCATTGCAGCTCTATCATCTTACACCTCATTCTAAACTCTGCTCTGAAATTACTGCTGGTAATTTGAGGGAAAAACTCTGGAGGAAACATCAGAACCTAGAACTGGTAGAACACAGGAATTGCAAATAATGCTTCACCATGCTGAGATAAAGAATGGGCACAAAATGGGGGTAGTGTAGGTACTATTTAAGGAAGAAAAGCCTCATGTTTGCAGGGCATTGTGTAAAAACCTCAGTAGCTGAGGCTTCTGACTTAAACATCATGTAATTATGCACAGGAACCTTGCCAGTCCCTCGTGAGGAAGGAAGATTAATGAAGAATTTAAAATGATAATACTGCCAGGCTGTAGGGAACCAAAGCAGCACATTTCTGTACAGCATGCAAATATTTTCCAGCATTATAAAAATAAACAAGCTTAGACAAGTGAGCAACTCACCACTGTTTGATGAGTGGCTCTAATGCTATAGCTCAATTAACCTGCATGGAGCAATAATAACCTCACAAGCAAAGAGAAGCATCTTTCTTTAGCTTGTGAAACAAAGAGGAATGCAAGAGTCCCTGTGAGGACAGCCTGTGCATACTTGCCCAGAATTACTGCTTAGCCAAGGAGCTAATTAGCTTACACATCAGGTGGGATGGGAACAGGTTCACCATCTCATCAGGGCTGCACTACAGTTAAGGACTTTCATTTTTACCCCTAAGTTTTGTGTCACTCACACCTGAAACAACCCAGTGTCAGACTTCCAACTCCAGCAGCAAATTCTGTAAAGCAATTCTGTGGTTTCTTAGAGGATGCGCTCGTGATACTGCCCATCCTGGCTGGCAGCAGGGGATGGGATGCTACCAGGTAGATTAAGTTTTCAGCTGGTTTTTAGGTGCTGGGCTTTCTTCAGACAGACCTGCACTCTGTAATAGAGGAGGGGACAGGAAACAGTGGAAAGGACCAGCTGTGAGGTCCCTGGGCAATACTCCCATGCTGAGTCACCCCTGGGTAATGGAAACACTCTGCTGCTCCATGGCCCACGCAAACCCCAGCAGGGTGATCCCTGATCCTGCAGAATTCACTCAACCTGTGTCACTGGAACCATGGCTGTTCTGCACCAAGGCTCACTCTGGAGTGACTGGGAGCATCAGGGGCTCAGAGGCAAGGTCCCAAATTATTTAGTGAATAGTGGAGGTTATCACTGAATGCTCTTTGCTTCCTTCCAGTCCTCGCCGAGGAGGAGGAGGAGAAGGGAGAGAATACACACCAGGCTAGTCCTGGAGAATAAAGGTTCCCAACGTCTGGCGCCAACACCCAGACCTGCAAGGCAGCACTCAACAAGCCCCAGCGTTGTGAGAGCGCTTTAGCACCTGCTCCTAACCAGGAGGAGGTTCCAGACTCCAACCATAAACACCTCCCCAGCTCCCACTCAACCCTCCCGGCCCTGCCTGCCTCCATCTGCTGCCCGTGGCTCAGGTGATCCCGGAGGGTGGCACCGAGCAGGTGCATGGAGTGCTGCCAGCATTACTCATCTTCATTCCAGAAGGGCAGAGTCACCGGGCAAACAAGAAAAACTTCCTTCTTTTAACGAAAAACAAGAACAATGTCACCCGCAGGGGGGCAAATAAGATGCATACCCATTGTATTAGATCATCGTGCTACAGCAATGAAAGGCCAGGAGAACAACCAAAGACTGGTCTCGGTTTTAACAACTCTCCCTGCCAAACTGAGTCCACCTGAGCAAGGATTAGACTGTCCCTAATCCTGCCCCTCAAACACTTGTGCCACTGGCACCAGGCACAGGGAAGCCTGGCAGGCCTGAAGAAAAGGCAGCAAGTTGCTTGGTCTGGCTGGAGATAAGTAAGTCAAGACATCAACATGGGAAGAACCCCTCTAAATTACATCTCAAAGGAAAAAACTGACAAGACCTTACTTGACCTTTGAATTACTGCTCCCCTCACTAAAAAGTATCAATTTCTTCACAGGGAAGTTCCTATAATCTTCACCAACATAATTTAGGCTTTATATTATAAAAGAAAAAAAGAATAAACACTTACAAAGCCCAGTATAAATAGGAATGTGTAGTGTCTTTTAAGCACTTTGAAAAGAATGCTTTGGGATTTCAAATTCCTCCCCAAAATTTTAAAAGTGACAGGAGCAGGACAATTTATTCCAAATATACCAGTCTAAGAGGAAAACCAGCTGTTTGTATTGAGAATATTTCTACATGAAGACATCACACCACTCAATTACTTCAACTGTTACGCAGCACTATCTAACACTGCTCACACATCTGCACAGCCACAACCCTTTAGGGGCAGGTACACACATTTCTGCATAATTAATGAAACACAAATTCCAGCACAGGCAATGGAAGCTCTGCTACCAACTCCAGAAAGGCAAGATCTCACCTTTTAGATGTCTCCTTGCTAAAATCAGCTCAAGCTCACGCAGCTTCAGCCACACCAGGTCTCATTCCAGAGGGCTGCCTCCCAGCACATAGCAAGCAAGATTCATCTGCCTCAAACTTCAGCGATTTCCAGTCATTATCCCTGCAGAACTGGGGAATTGCTGCAAGCCCAAGCTGCAGTTTTAATTCAGCATCAAGCTTTGTTTTGTGTTTTGAGAATGCTCCACTTCTGGCTGCTGCTGGCACTCAGGCAGCGCCCTGCTTCTGTCGTCAGCAGCCCCTGTCCCACAACTATCCCAACTATGCCTCAGCACCAGTTTCATTGCATTGTGTGGTTTCTCCATTCCTTCCCTGATTTAGTCCAGGCCTCTCCTCGGGGCTCTCAGATAATGAAAACCATGTGAGAGTAAAATGTAATCTTCAAACACGCAAACCAGTTTCGTGTGCATTATCAGAAGGGAGCAAAATGTTGACAGTGCATCATTTGTCCCTACAGATAGCATCAGACTCTTTTAATTGCTGCTGAGATTAAAAAAAAAAAAAAAAGATTGGAATCACCATCTACGTTAAAAATAAAGTCAAAATTCAAAGTGAAAAGCTTAACCAGTCCTGAAAACAATGGAAATATGATCCTCAAAGAGATAATATCCATTTTGTGCCACCTTAAAGTAGTTTTTCCTCATATGTCAGTTGTGACATCCTGAAAATTTATATCATAAGTTGACACAAATAAAAAAACGTAGGTGGAGGAGGATGCAGAGAAGAAAACAACCACTATGGCCTAACTTTAGCATGGAATTTTCTGGCTTTTTCTAGCAATACCACAATTTAAACTATTTTAAGCCCCCATATGGAGGAGCTCTTCTTATTTCAGAAAGCTGTTTCACAGAATTTAAAGGGACTAACCACAGAATCCAGAAAGCAGGCAGGAATGCCCCCTCCCTTGGTCTCAGATCTGCTTTTTGTTTCCTGTAGAAAAAGAAACAGCTAAAATACAGGTAAATTGCCAGTTATGAGCCAGAGATGCTGTGACCCAAGGAAGGGCACAAACCCAGTGCAGTACTGGGACAGCCCAACACCACTGAGAGATCTCAGTGGGTACCATGGGTTAAAAATATGAATTAAAACTAAAACCCTACAGAAGATCCAGCCCACTGCACTTTTAGACAGCAAGGATGCTATAAAAGTGGTTTTGGTGTTATTCTTTTATCACAACCACCTGGGCTTTTCATGTGCACCTTGTAAAAAACCTTTAATTACCTATAAGATGATTAATTGAGCCTCACCACCACACTGGGAGGAAGATATTACTCCATTCCTTTTAGCAAAGTGGTGACTGGCTAAGTCTTGGCCTATACTGATGTTTTTTGTTGCCACAACTATGTCACTCAGGGAATTGATTTCTTTCAATGTGAGTATTCCAGCAACCACTCTAAAACAGATGCAGTTACAGTAGGAAATAATTGGTTTTAGGTGTATTGCTTAGGAAACCTCGTATAAACCACACCAGCACGACTTCTGCCTTGCTAATAGAAACTTCATCACTGCTAGGAAGATTTTCTGTAGCAAGCACAGATCCTGCCTAAATGGATTGGGGATGTTGGCACCCCAGGACTCGTGCAAGCAGAAGGCAGAGGAACCCTCTGAGGGTTTTCTACAGCTGGAGAAGATATTTCTGCAAAGGATCCTCAGCAGCTGCAGAAAAACAGTTTAAAGATTTAGAGCCTTAATGAACAAAATGAACTTCACTGAGTGCACAGAAACCAGAGGTAACACACGGCTCCTGGAGCACAAATCCAAGGTGATTAACCTTCCCTGCTCCCCCGAGAGCTCAGTCAATGCCAGCAGGGCTTGTGCAGGAAATGCACTCAGCTCTCCCCTGCCTGAGGAATGCAGTGCCAGAGCCTCTCCAGGCAGGAAAAGCTGTCCTGGGTCTCCCAGGGGAACACACCCTGCAGTTTGCCTCCCCCAGTCCATCCCCGCCTTTTGAGACTGCTCCATGGAAGGGAAGCTCCCTCCAAACCCCCCGAGCAGCAGGGGATGGGGCAGCAGAGTCCCACACACAGTTCCTATTGCCATCCCTGCTCCCCCAATCAGAAATCCACTGGGCTTTCAGCACATGCTAAATCCACTCTTCCCCCCAGCGGTGCTAAGTTTTTTTTAATAACTTTTTCTTTTTTAAAGAAGATCCAAGTGCTCCACACCCAATCCCAACTCGATGAGAGCAAAAGCTGCTCTTTCTCATGCAACTTTGGAGTGCTCTTTCCTGCCTGCTCTCCACAGATCCCTGATCTTACCCAAAGGAAGGGTGGAACAGGCTACATAATGGCTCTTGGTCTCTTCAACCTTCATCATTTACAGTAAAAAAATGTTCCAAATTTGTTTTTACCCAACAGAAATATCAGCACTCAGCTGTGATGACTCCAGAAAATTCCAGATTACCACCTCCTTGTGCACTTCCACAGGCTATCCCAGGATCCCAGACTGGTTTGGGTTGGAAGGAACATTAAAACCCATCTCGTTCCAACCCCCCAGCACAGACAGGGATGCCATCTCACACTGGCTTTAAGTTCTGGCTCTCCAAAAATACAGAGGAGGTTTCAGCTTTGTTGCTTTTCAAAAAGACAATGGGAAAACAAGGAAGATATATTTTCCCAAGCCCCACAACAAGACAGGCTAGCCCCAGTATGAAGCAATCAAATTTGTTTCAGCTGAACACAGAACCACCCAAATTAGAACAGCAGGAAAAGTCCACCAAACCCTGATGGGAACAAAGTCACTGAAATGTGGAATTACTTTCCTTGAGGGTTACAGTAAATAATCCTGATATATTAAGTAATTCTTTCAAAAAACAAGTTGTGTAGAGACACAAAACATTTTGAAAAAAATATTACTGCGACACAACTCTTAGACAAGGTCTTACAAATGCTAATTAATTCATTAAGCAAAATCCTAAACTGGCTTAATTCATAAACATTCATATAAGAGAACTGTTCAACGACATTTTGGTCTACAATTGGACACTGTAAGTGCTTTGCTAATACAAATAAGCCTTTAAAAACCAATTTTATTGGATCAGCAAACTTTTTTGTCATTTACACAAAGTCTGGTTCTGTACTGTGACCAATACTGATGAGCCTTAGCCCAACAGTGGTTACCAAGGAAAATGACCAAAGACCTCTCCAAACTCCCAAGGAATTTAAAATATTTAGTATTAAAAAAAAAAAGGTTATTTTAAGCTGAAACACAACCAAACTAGACAAGAGTCATTCTCAGAGAGGATGAGAAAGTAAAAAAGCAGCAAGTCTGAATGGCAGCATTTATCTCTGAAGCCCTTCTGCAGGACCAAGAATGCAGAGTGCCTGCCAGGACCAGGAGACACTCTGCTGTGGGGAACAGGAGGGAGCCCCCACTTCTCCAGGGCCAGCCAAGCCCTGTGGGACTGCCCAGGACAAGGGATGACACATCCAACCACCCCCACCAGGGATGGCCACAGCTCCATCCCAGCGAGACTCCAACACAGGCTCCTCCTGCACCTAAGCTGAGCTCCTCACACAAACCTCTCCACTCTGCTAAGGCAGGATTTTAAAGCTTTGAGGCATTTGTTTCCACAGGCCTTTGAATTCTGTTCTCAGGGGTTTTTTTTAATTAACATTTCATTTTCTATTCCTATTCACCCCTCATGCACTGAGCTACTGCTGACATCAAATGTCTGGTTTGCCCTGAATGGCCATTTAATACACAAGTAAGTTTTAAATCTATTCTTATTTTAAAAACTACATCCAAGTGTCCATGTAAACACAAGTGTCCATCAACCACAAAAAACTCCTTTCACTTACAGCACAGTAGGCAAGTAAGAAAGATTATATCGCATGTTTAAAAATTCATTGCTCCTAGGAACAACTTCACACTATTTTTCCCCAAAGTTGTTGGATCTTTTTCCTGTCCTGAAGACAACATTTCAAGGCTACTCTGGAGACCAGGTAATATGCAAGATTTGGATATTTGCTGACTTTAGAGTTCACCATACAGCCCATTACTTTCACATGGACACAGTTCCAGTATCAGATCTGTCCAAAGCATGGATCAAATGCTTTTGGGAAGGCTGAAGGTATGGCCATGGAGGCTGCAGCATGAAGTTCTTCCTGTGGCCAGCACTGCATTCCAGAGCTGCTTGGGAATACACACTCCTGTATAAAAGGGTTTAACAACTCCTGCAGCCAAACTGGACTCACAGGGCAGGTAGGTGCCTGCACTTTCATAAAAGACAATGATTTAACTCTACATTATGATGCTGCTGCCACATATAGAGCACGTGCGGAGAGAAGATCAGGCACCAGGGTATGTGGAAGCCTAACCTAGAAAGTACCTACTCATCAGAAAGTAAGAAAAGCAGACAATTCCTGAAAGGAATGAGCTTAGAGAAATGGGTTGTGGCCCAGATTCAACACAATGGACAAATCACTTTGACAAATCCTCTAGTGCTTCCTGCAAGTGTATAACCCCAGCAACAGGCAGTTTGGAACACTTCTATGAGGAACCAAGTCCTCTCTTGTATTTCAGTGGATAGAAGAGGAGAAAGAGAGCCTGGACCTTACTGCCAATCCCCAAGAATGGCTGTTCTCACACTTTTATAAACACTTGGTCTCCATGGAAGGGGGATACCTAGCAGCAAACATTGGCAACCAAGGACATTCCACTCCCACTATATCGTCCACAATAGCAAGGAGGGGAAAAAAAATCCATAAGGCTACTTTGATTAGGAACCCTTTGAGAGGACTTCTTCAAAAGTGAGTGTCTGAAAATACCTTGAAATGTGGGAATGTGCAACAACAGCCAGATAGGGAAAAACAGGCATCTTACTTTATTCTGAAAGCATTTACACTTCAGCCCAAAGTAGGAACATCCATTAATCCAAGAACCTTTTGCCAAGAACAAGGTCATCATTTTCTTTTTAATTCACAACAGAACCCAGCACACAACATGTTCTGCACCAAACAGAGAATCTCATCATTTACAAGTGTTTGGAACCAGGTTTTAGTTTAATGCATACTCTGAACTTGTAAGAACTTTATTATACTGGGTTTTGTCTTCCCTGCAGGCCAGAGCTCTGCAGCTCTTTAAAAGCCACTAGTAAGAATGAAACAAAAAGTGCACAAGGAGTTCTGCCCCACAAGGGGGGTATAAACAGACAAATTCTTTCACTGCCAGAAGAATTTATACATTAACACACTCTTGGACTGTTGACAATTCTAAAATTGAAGACCTATTCCTGTGTATACATTAATACAACAATCTAAACCAAGCTCATATTTTACTCCACATTAAGAAAATTAAGCTTTAATGAGCTCAAATTTTCCTTGAGCTGTTTGCTCATTGCAGTGACTGAGCCCCAGCCATGGAGTAAGGCATCATTGTGCTGAGCCCTAGGAAGAATTAAATGGTGCAAGTTGTTCTATCAAAATAACCACCAAAAAAAAAAAAATATATATATATAAAAATCACATTACACTCAACTGGAAACAAAAGGAAGGGCTAGAAGTGGGAGAAGCATTTATGCTCTGAGAACTTGGGGGATGCAAATTCTCAGTTTCACTGTCATGGTTAGGAAAATGTGGCAGCAAAGCAATGCAACCTTATTTCTAAATAAACAAAAAGATTGATCAGTCTGCTGATGCAAGACAGACTAAAGAGAACAAGAGAACTATTAAATTATCTCCACTTCTGGGATTCTGGCTATTCTTTTGCAAAGTGAATGGCTTATGCTAATCAGGATGCATCTGAAATGCATCATTCAAGCCTTCTTGTGCAAATACAGTTCTTATTTATCCCAAAAGATCCCCACCAGCTGGCAATGTTTGCATACAATGTTAAACCCAACCTCAAGAGCCCATGCATTATGAGTCATTTTACACTTAAAAACATTAGTTCCCTTCAGAGTTCTCCAAGACCGTGTATCCCACGAGAAGAATTTTAGTGGAATTCAGCAATAATACACTATGTTACCATCCAACTTCCTCTAGCACAAAGAAGTTACAAGTTTTCTGTTGTTCGGTGGGTTTGGTTTTTTCCCTCCTAACAGTGCTTTTCCTCCAGAACATCTTTGGGGAAGGAACAAAAGGATTTGCACCAATCCCTTCTACATGAATCAAATATTTATGCTATACCCTCTTGAAGCACTTTCATCTAGTAACCTATGGAATGTGATCTCCTGACCTCAACACTCAGGCACGTCTAAATCAGCTGCCCTTTGAGCTGTATTAGAGGCCACAGAGAATTTTTATACATTTGTATCACAGGCATATGAAAACCTTGTGGCCCAGCTGCGGCGTTCTCTGCTCCAAAGCATTACTCCAAAGTGTACTCCGGGCAAGGGGAATGCTTTGCTTGTCCCACGTTTATGGCACAATCTGATGTCTTGTGTCACCAGGAGCAGGCAGGATGATGAACCACGCTATCAGCACATTAACCAGTCAGCACAATTTAAATCCAAGTGTCATGCCAAACTCCAAGCCCACGTCCCACCACACGGCCACTCTGTCCAGCTCCCTTCTGCCTCCAGCCCCCATCCCCAGGGCAGCCAGTGCTGCTGCAAAAAACCTCCAGAATCCAAAAGGAAAAGCACTTGTGGGATGAGCAGAGACCCCGTTCCCTCCATCTGGAAAGCCCACCCTTTCCTCAAGAAAAATAAATCATTCTACATTGTTTTCTGGTTCCCAGGAATCTTTGAGGGATGGGGTTATGTTAAAAATAAGTGTCCTGGCAGTAAAAGAGAGGGAGACCAGGTGTCCCAGATGAACCTGCAACTTCAACTACAGCACAAATTTTTCCAGGGTCAGCTCGTGACCCTGCTCCCTCGAGGAGCAATCACTGAGGTAACCCTGGTGAAAGTCTGACCCAGAGATTTAACAGGGTCATGGGCCTGATGGTAGGGTTCATGTTTTCACAGCAGCCCTGAAAAACCTGAGTGATGCTGCCCATCGCTCACACGGGAGCAGCACGAGGGCGTAGGGAAAGCTCGAGAACACAGCTCTTGTGTTCCCACCCTGACGTGGTAGACAAGGCTCAGTGCCCTGAAATAGTCAAGCAGAAAAATGTGAGACAGGAGCCAAAACCAAGGCCCTGTCCTCCACCCCAGGATGGATCCTGGTCAGTCACTTGCCCCAGTCCCCTTGCAAGGTGCTCCACTGGCTGCTGCAGCTCAGCAGAGACTGAGGCACCCCCAGGTCTCTGAGGGTCCAGCAGCTCACAGCACACTGACTTGCTGCCCCACCTATTCCACTTTCTTTTCCCACACAAATCCCTCCAGGGAAGAGGAAGGGAAAAAAAAAAAACCTAAAAAAGAAAGAGGAACAGGGAGCAGGACAGACCAATATGTAGCATTTCCTGTATCATCCACAGGAAAAACCCACGCAGCGGGGAAGAGCTCAATGTCAAGGCTGGTTTCACCACATGAACAAGCAGTTCCTCCTGCTGGGGGATGCTGCGTGATTCCACAGGGAACAATACAATCTTCCCTGACACAAGGAGTCCCACTAGCAGCCACACAAAATTCCACAGGTCCTTCCCTTGCAGAAATGCCTGGTAGCAAAGAAGGAAGGAGGAATGTAGGTACAGAGCTGGGGGGGAAGGAAAATGAGACATTCACTGTGGTATTATCACTTGCAAAGCAGGACACACTCAGCACTTGGCCCCTACAGAAAGGAGTATTCTGCAAAATATGTTTCCCTGCACAGAGACTGGGCCTCCATCCAGTTATTATGTGCACATGTCCCTGCTGCGTTTTCAGTCTTACTTTGGGAAAAAAAAATCTCAAAACAAAGGAAACATCCCCTCATATTCACTGTGCACAGTGCCAAGCATGCTCCTGACCATGTTCAATAATCTGTTAAGGCGTGCTAATTATGGGTGCAACACTTTTACACCTTGTGACACAGCAGTAAAGCACTTAATGTAAAACAAATTCCAGTGTGAAACAAGAAATCAGCCCATGGTGGCAGCCCTGTTTGCACGTGTGATACAGAAATGCACATAGATGCTCCTCTGTGCAGCATGACCAGCAAAGACAATCTCAACACGTGGATTACAAGCACAATGACTGCAATTATTTTCTCAAAAGAAAAGAGCACCACAAGAAACGGCTGCTTTCAAACACGGCCTGACACAAACCCACTTCAGCGACTTCCACCGAGTTTTACTCAATGCAATTACACACAAGTACATCACTATTCCTTTTGGCAATTTACTACCACTGGTGAAAGAGGTGGATGAGCAAAAGTATTTTGTTCGTTTTTTCTTTTGCAAGATGAAAAGCAAACTTTACAAGAGAGAGAAGTGATGGACAAAAGCTGACAGAGAAGAGAGCCAGTCTAGCTCCCAGGTTAAGGCTGGAGAAAGAATGCAGAGTCCCTTCCAGCATGAGCACATCTCTTACCTACCGATCCGCTGAAGACAAAAGGGTTTTCTTCTTTTCAGAAACTGGACACTTGTAGCTCGTTGGGTCAGTCACACAAAGCTTCCCTGCTGCCAAAGGTATTCTTTTTCCCCTCGGGTTTTTGTTGTTGTTGTTTGGTTTTTTACCCCAGAGAGTAAAGGGCAGAACAGTGGATTCAGCAGGGGCAAAGGGTGGAATTCGAGATTTAACGGGCTGGAGAACTGCAGAGCTCTCTCCAAAAGATGCTGTATTTCAAGGCGCTTTCATTTGCAAATCCTTCTTCATCCTCAGTGTCAATAAAACCGGAGGAGGGGGAGTAAACTTTTTTTTAACCGCACAAATAAACCGGACTCCACAATACGGGGAATGTGATACGAACTGGATTTGTGGCTCGGCTTTTTCTTTTATTTAATAAATATACTTTCAGAACAGGCAATCGAGCTGGAAGGGGGGGGGTAGAAAAAAATCCCAGAGTCAGCCAGGACCTGCCCGCGGTCGCTGGGAGGAGGATAGCGGTACCTCGAGAGCGGCAGAATAAACACAAAGAGGGGAAAGTCCGCGTCCCGGCGGTGGCAGCTCGGCTGTCAGTGGCAGCGCCGCCCGGGGCAGTCGCAGCGCCCGCGGCCCCGGCAGCGAAGGGCGGCCCGCGGCATCGCGCCCGGGCGGGCTCGGCTGCGCTCGCTGCTTCTCCGCGGTTACCTGTGCGCGGCGGCGGAGCGGCACCGGGCAGGCTGGCGGCACGGAGCGCAGCGGAGCGGGCGGCACGGGCGGCTGGGCTCCCTCCTCCGCCTCCTTCCGCTGCTGTGGGCGCGGGCGGCCCGCCGCCGCCGCTCGGACACACGGACACACGGACACACGGGGCGGCCCGAGCCGCGGGGCGCAGCGCTGCGGATCCTGGCCCAGCACACGCACCCCGACAACCCCACCCTGTGCCCGGAGCGGCGTCCAAACGCTCCTGGAGCTCTCGGGGCTGTGCCCTTTCTCTGGGGAGCCTGGGCAGTGCCCCAGCACCCACCGGGGTAAGAACCTTTCCCGAATACCCAACCTAAGCCTCCCCTGACACAGCTCCAGCCGTTCCCTTGGCTCCTGTCCGTGCCCACAGAGAGAGAGATCGGAGCTGCCCCTCCACGGCCCCTGGGAGGATGCTGAAGACCACAACGAGGTCTCCTCCAGGCTGAACACACCAAGTGACCTCAGCCACTCATGAGAGTTTCCATCTAGACCTTTCCCCATCCTCATGGCCTCCTTTGTACACTCTCCTAAAAGCTTAATATCTTTTTTATATTGTGGCGCCCAAAATGGCTCAAAACATTTGAGGTGAGAACACCTCACTGCAGAGCACAGCACAGGAGGACAATCCCCTCCCTGGCCTGGCTGGTGATGCTGTGCCCAGTGTCCCCCAGGACAGCCCTGGTCCCTCTGCAGGAGGAGCTACCTGGGCAGCTGTGGAAACACCAACAGGAGTCAGCCCCACCAAAACCAGCCTGCCAAGACACTGGACTGAAATGGGTTTATAGCAAAGTACACCAGCCCAGGACTCACCCCATTTTTGCTGGCCAAATGCTGAAAATAAATGAAAGCAAGGCAAGAACTGGTCATGACTAACTGCATATAGGCAGGGTATTAAAGGAGATCCCTGTATATCATGTTCTACTTAAAACCAAAATGTACACTGCACGGTCTTCCAAAGCTTAGGCTATCCTAACAGGAAATATCCACAGACCTCTACTACTCTGCCACAGCTGGAAATAATGGTCAGTGTGAAAAGATGAGACTGAAGACACTTCAGTTCTCCCCAAATACAACTCTGATTTTCAGCATTTTATCACAGGATAAAAGATGGTGGCCACATTCAGAGGTGGCTTTTGCTGAAGGCTTTAGTGCCTGGAATCAGAGTGTGGAATTTCAACTCCTAAAACAGTTTATCTTTAAACATTCCACAACCTTTACAGCAAAGCATGGACACACCACCTTTGTGCACGTGACCCCATTCAACAGCCTATAAAAGGATCCAAAAATGCTGCTAAAAAGAAATACTTAAGGCAGTCTTGTTTTGGAAGATCTAATAGAGGATTAGTAATGGCAGTAACACAGCTCTGCAGTGGAACCAGTCTTTGCACCAGAGAGGCAAAGCTCTTGTTCTGAAATGGGCTAAGCAACACCAACTTCTCCTCACCCAGCCCCTGTAATCAGGACAAATCCCCAGTCTAAACAAGGCTGACAGATAACAAACTGGTCCTTCAGTAGGGACTTATTTGTGTACAAACAATCTACCCTGCCTTTCTCACAATCCACCTCCTCCTTCAGCTTTTGCATAGGGAGCACTGGAATCCTCCCCCAGTGAGGCCATTCCTGTCCTGAACTCCAGAGGAGGACAATCTCCCAGTGACAGCTTCCACTTGGCTCCTGGTCATTACCTTGTAATTTCAAAAAAAAAGAGCGAAACAAAAAACTGAATGCAGCTGTCACGGTGTGTCCACAGCTGATTTAATACATAAAGGCCTGATCATGCAAATATGAAGCCCACTAAGCAGTACTAATTTGGTAAGGTTTGAAGCTAAGATGCCACCAGTTTCCAAAAAAACCCTGAAAGTGCAAAAACTGGCCACATGTCAAATCCTTACACTGTGAAATTTGGCCTTCATGTGAGGAGAGATGGCATGATTCAGCCATTTACCTTTTAATCACTCTGAGCAAATAAATCCTTTCCAACATCCCCAAATGTTAGCACTGAAAGAAAGACTTGGCCAAAAATTCAGGAAGTCAAATTACAGAAGTCCCAAATGCAGCATTCTATAAACATCTATTTTTCCCCCCTCATAACCAACATTCATTCACTGGAATGTTTTAATGGCAGAAATGCAGAAACACATGTAAACAGCTCATTAACATCCCATAACCTTACAGTTTGAAATGCCAAAGGAAAAAGAACAGGCAGCAGAGAAGCAGCTACTGAAGGCAACATTTGCTGGATGCTGTGGGGCAGCGTTGTAAGGGAAATTAGCACAGCTAGAGCGAGGGAAAGAGTTATAAACTGTGCTTCAGTCACACATCCTGTCTCCCTCCCACATGCTCAAAGAAAATATGGGAGTAAAGAGAGGAGGCAGAGTCATCAGGAAAGCACAAGCGTTGCTTCATGCAGGCACTGGGGAGCAGCGAGCCTTGCCCGAGGCGTGTTAACCTCGGCTCCTCTGCTGCCTATTCCAGGAGCACTGCTCGTGTTCAACCCACACAACTGGAGATACCAGCCTTATCGGGACTGCAAAAGAACAAAGCTGCATGAAATCCAAACTCTCTTCCTTAAAACACTCTCCCCCTGTATCCTCCCTTCACCCAGCTCCCCGCCCAGGCCGGTGCTCAGGAGCTCCAGCACACATCTGAACGGCTGCCAGCGGAGGAAGCGAGCAGTTTCCATACACACATCACGCCACAATGTGGGAATTCAGGAAACAACACAAGAAAGGGGTTCCTAATAACTGTTCCAGCGTGCTCGGGCCAATTTATGCAATCACACAAAGGTCACGGTGGTTGTGCTAAAAAAGCACAAAAGATAAGCGCTACAACGGCAACTAATTCAAAGTAGAAGAATAAATCTCGGGCTTAGGAAAACCTGGTGTTGCTCCACCTACAATTTTTTAAGAGGCTGTCCTTCACATTCTTTAAAATTCCTCCATCTTAAAGTTCCTCCCTCCAGGAATGGCTGTAACTCTGGCGCCCTTTGTCCGCAGCAGCTGGAGCTCAGGAAGCTGCTGATATTATCCCTCCTGTACAGACACAGCACAGCTCAGCTCAGCATCCACTCAGCACACTGCACAGGGCCCTGAATTCATTTCCGTGCATCTCTGATCTCGGGCCAGTTTAACGGAGCTTTTCTTCTTGCACATAAAAATAAAGTGTTAGCAGGGCTCAGAAGTGGCATTTAGCTCTTGAGGCCAGACAGAATGTCCCCACCAAAGTGAGGGGTTCTTTGTCTATAAAATACATTATTGGGCAAAATAATGACCCTACAGTAAACAGACAGTAATACAAAGAAACAGGAAAAAAAAACCTAAGAAGAGGAACTGAGGATGTTTGCCAGGAATGTGAGCAGGAGCAAGAAACAGGAATTTCTGAAAAGGGAGAGTGTATTTCTTGTCATAGAAGACAAAGTCAGAATCCCAGAATGGTTTGGGTTGGAAGGGACCTTAAAGCTCATCTCATTCCACCCCCTGCCTTGGGCAGGGACACCTTCCACCATCCCAGGTTGCTCCAAGCTCCATCCAAGCTGGCCTTGGACACTTCCAGGTGAGTTTGACAAATACTCATTGAATAAAAGGAAGTAAGCGAACCAACATCACATGTTTGGGAATACAGATCAAAACAAGACTAAAAGATTTTAAAGCCTTGTAAAAGTCACAAGAAATGTGTGGAGAAGGTACCAGAAGGCACCAAGGTACCAGAAGGTTGAGTGGTTGGTCCAAAGTCAGGCTGGGAATTCAGTCTGCACTTGCAGAGGCCTCTGCCTTGCTGCCCACATGTACAGTGAGCTCAGACATGCAGTACTGCAGCTTTTGCTGCTGTTTCACCACCTGGTTTTAGCACTCAGCACCTTCAGGCTGGCCATGGCCATCTTTAAATCAAATGCAGAGGATTTGGTGTTGCTGCCACATCCAGTCCTGAGCTCTAACAAGGCCTGGAAGGCACCCTTGGATCCTGTGTTGTGTACGGCTGGAGAGCAACTACAATTTCTGAAGGGAAAGGGAATCAGACATATGAGAGATTGAGGCATGAACTACATGAGTTATTATCCACTAAGATAGCAAGAACAGCTATTCACAGATCAAGAGCACCAGAAATTACCACCATCAAACTTGACATGCGTGGAATTGCTAGAAAAATTCTATTCTCAAAACACACGAGCAGGAACAGTTCACACTACTTATTCCTCTGGCCTTCACTAAGTAACTGCTGTGTCTTTCTATACAAATGTATTATTTTACCAATTCTACACAATAAAACTTTGATGACCACATAACTGCTGTGAGGGAAGTAACTGATACAGAAACCTCTGCAAAGCCAACTTCATGTCCTGTCTCTACTGTGATTTACACTGTAACACAGCCCCAACTCCTCTAAGATTTTTCATGCTGCTGCGTGTGAAGAGTTTTAAAAGTCTGTCAGTCTGGGAGGTGCCTCTAATGGATTGTAACTCAAGTGCAGCGTAGCTCCTGGGGTGAAGAAAAGGCCTGCAAGGAAGGGGGAGAAAAGGAACAGCTTACCACGGTGAAATGCAATATAGAGGTCAGCAGTGACATGTCACCCGTGAGGTGATTGATCAGGTACCACCTGTAAGGAGAATTATTCTAACTGCTGAACCTTGGCCCCTCTCTGTGCAGAACTGCAGAAGAGAGCTGTGTATCCAGGAGAGTGGTAAACAACTGCCAACTATGGAAAAACAAATGTTTCAGCTTTGCCCTAAACACATTCACACCTCAGTGCCCTGCAGTTAAATGGAGTTTGGGCAAAATAAGGTTAGTCTGGACAAAGTGATTTCCTTACAAAACACTGTTCTTCTCCCAGAGATGGACCTGTAAGCCTTTAGCTGATGCCTATTATATGTTAACAACTTTAATGTAGGAAAATTGACCAGTCCCTTGCTTCTCTGCACTCCCACCTCTCAAGTCTCTTTAAAAAGAGATATGTCTTTAAAATCTGATGGAATTAATTGAAAGATTCCCTCAACTTCCAAGGGATTTGGACCAGAGTGAACAGTAAGAGTAAGGCATGGAGGCACTAAACCTCAGCACAGTATTTGTTTGCTCTCAAGGACTAAAGATTGTGTGAAATTACAAGTGAACAAGATGTACAGCAGGATCTGCAGCAAAAACCAGACTTGCTAATCCTGATATTTCAATGACCATAAGGCCTAAGAGGGGACAACCATGGCTGGTTTGATATCAAAAAACTCAACCTCTTCAAAGTCTCCAGGCCTTAAAATGGTGCAGCTGTACTGATAAATACTACAGGGACGGGAGACAGGGGGTGCTCTTTGATTTAAAGCTCTTGCAACTCATTTTTAATGCTAATGTCAGAAGCAGACTCAAAAGTGAGAAATTAAAGAGGCCCAACCAACAGCAATCTCTGGCTGGGAGCAACCTGGCACTGCCTGGGAAGGGTAAAGGCATGGTCTCAGTGAAGCACTGAGTGCCATGTGCATGCAAGAGCTCTGCGAACTGCAGAAGCAGAACCATCTTCCCCTGCTACAGAGAAGCTGTACTGTAACCAGCTTGTTCTGAACATGAAATTAAAGAAGAGAAATGACAGGGGAAAAAATGTTAGGTACAAAAAACATATTGAAACAAAATAGATTCATTTCTCTTAAATAACTTCTTCAAAAAGTGCCAATTAGAATTTTTATGAATACATAGATGTGCTCCTAAAAGCAGTCTTTTCCCTGTAGTAAACTACCAAAAGACTGATAATTAGAGAGAGCAAGATATCAAGTTACAGGTAATTGATTAACATTTCATTTTCATGTAAATTAAAAACTAAAAATAGAATTATGGGAAAAAAGTCTGATTAGATTTTACAATCATTTTCAAAAGCTGCTGCCACATTCTGGAAGAGCACCAGCACTCTCTGCTGGTGATCTTTGTTCAACAGTTATCAAGAGAAAAATGAGGGATGAAAGTGCATTATGTTCTTGATATGAAATGCCATTTCAGTTATAAATTTATGATTAATTAGGTCCCTAACAATTTAGAAAACAGCAGCTCTAGGAGCTAGCTATGCTTTTGGAAACAACGCAGTCATTACTAAGAACTGCATTTACTCTGGGCAATCATCACTCACTGGAATAAATTTCACTGTCTCAAATAAACATCTGATGTAAATGCTTCTCTCAGCAGAAAGCACTTCTGTGGTGCTGCCACACAAAGACAAGCTGGTGTGAGAAATTCCCATGATGCCAAATCCCTCGGCTCCACCCTGACTTTCCATCAATTTTTGGGCTGTGTCAAGAAAAACAGCTCTCCTTAAAAAAGTCCTAGCCCAGCTCCAGCACCTTCCCCAGCAGGAGCCACAGTGGGAATGCTGCTGTTTTCATCAAAGCAAACCTGCTCCCAGCCCTGTCTCTGTTCCACCCTTTGCCAGGAAGCTGGAAAAGCTTTGATTCCCTCTCCCCAGGATGCACCCAAGCCGTGTCTCCTGGCTTGTCTTACACACCTGAGCCAGAGCTTGCACAGGGACAAAGAGGCAGCAAAAAGAAACCCCAAGCCAAGCACCTCAGTGCCAGCTGTCCCAGCTCCCAAACTGTGCTCGGATCAGGCACCAGGAAGAAGGGTTAAAAACTGGCAAATTGAATCCATGTGCAGCTCATGGAAGTGTGGGAAACAAAAGAGACAATGTTAAGGACAGAGTATTCATTAGCAAAGGGCTCAAGTTTCTTGGCTTCTGCCATCTGCTTCCCAAAGGCCATTTTTCAAGGTAGCTTTTTGTTCTTCAGTTTTGAATGTATCTGTGGAAAGACATCCTACTCCTTCTTAGCTAACGAACTAAAGCTCAGTGCACGTTCAATGGCTTAAAATATTTTGTCTTTTTAATTCCCTGGGGACAAGAAGGGAATGCAATGTCAGAGGTGGGGTTTTTCTCCTCGGATTTGGATCAAATTTTTACCGGACACAGCTGACCCAAAAAGCTCAGACACCTCTATAAATATTTGTTTACACTATGGTATTAAATACATAAAGAAATCCTGTGTTAATAAAAAAAAAATACATGGGACTTCATAATGCTGTATATATGTGTATATTATGTGTAGTGAGATACACAGCCCTTTTGACTATCTTCCTTTATGAAGTAAAAATTGGGAAGAACAGCTCCTGAATTAGAGAAACAGCTCAGAGCCCTAAAAAGAACACGCTCTGTGGTAAAAATAAGTGAGTTTTAACATAGTCGTAAGTTGAAGTCAGGAATAATTGTTCTAATGCATTCTGCTCCTGACAGATCTCAAATTTAGAAGAGCTTCACATTTGCTAAGAGTCCCAAGGAACTTTTAAGCATTCAGGGATCACTGACACTTGGCAGAGTGGGACAGAGTGACAGCCAAATGCCAAGCACAGCTCTGAAACACTGCATGAGGAGCAGACATTCCTGCCTAAGAGGGCACAGCAAGTTTCCCACTGCAGAGAAGGACAAGAGTTTTCAAACCTGAAGTTTTCTGTTCTTTGAGAAATTTAATATTGGGCACATGACAGGATCCAGGCAGAAACCAGTGATCTACAGGGATGAGATGCTCAGAGCCTTGAGAACTTGAGCACCTATAGGACATTAACATGATTACTTTTTTAATATTATTAACTATACATGCCAGGCTGCTCTTAAATATTTTCTTCCCACATTCCTACCCACACCTTTACCTTTGTACCATAGGAATTCTGTATTTAGCTCTGCCCCTTGATCATTAATGCAGACTCCTGAGCTTCAGACTTCAAAGCAAGGCAGGATTAAGAGTCACAGGCTCAGGACTGGGACAGCATCAACCTCCACCTTGTGTTCGACTCCACAAACACCTCCTGGGTGTCAGGACTGGGAAATCCAAGGATTTACGTGGAGCTTCCCACAGGTTAAGTTAAGAAGGGAGCCCAACAGTGCCTCATCTCCTTCCAAACACTGGTAAATGAAAGGAAATGGGAATGCCTCCTGGGGTTAGGGAAAGAAAGATGTGACTGCTCCAGAAATGCGCAAAGGAAGAAACCAAAGGCTTCATTGTGTGGAAATGCACTTCTCCAGGAAAGCTCTTCTCTTCTCCCTCTCCTAAGCAGCACATGAGAATATTCTCAGGGAACACATCATCACCCACAACCCTGGTCATGGCTTAGTTTTTATTACTGACTTTTCTGTTTTTCCCTCTCACCCTCCCTCATTCTGCTGCTCAAAATGTCTGCACTCGCAGCTTCCTCATTTCTGCAGGTCCTCCCCTGCAGCACATCCCAGTACCACCAGCATTACTGGGAGCTCCAGCCGTGCCTCACCACCCAGAGCTTCCAGCAATGAGCATGACAACACAACACAAATGAAGAAATTACAGCACAGACATATCAAGATACAGGTCTGTCCAAGACCCTGAGGAACTTTGGGACTCATTTCAACGTGACTTGCAATCAGCATCCCTTTGAGTTATATTTGAAAATTACACCAACTTGGCCAAGATTAAGCCACATCAGGCTTAGGCAGAAAGGCAGTCCAGACTTTTTCAGCTTTATTTGTAGCTGCTCTTACATCACCACCTTACAAAGAAATTACACAACACCAGACTAACACAGGTGCAGTTCCTTTAGTGGTAAGAAAGCTGCTAGAGATCACCAGACTCAGGAATTTTCATTGACAACACAGCCTACACCTGCTCTGGGTTAGCCATGGCAATGCTACAGTGGGAGAAGCTGTTGCAGAGACACTCACTGCCCCCATCAGCCTCACGATCCCTCATGAACACTGGGCTCAAGTGATGGTAGATGGTGTTATAGAGCAGAGATTTATTTGCTGAGAAGGTGAACTGCAAAGCCAAACTCAGAAATTTCTCTGCCTAACAAGAAGGTTGCAATTAGGTCATTGCTGAGCGCTGGGTAAGCAAAAACATTCCCACAGAATAACTCAGATGTGACAGCAGGTACTTGGAATGAGAACAAGGATTTCATCCATGTAGTCCTGCTGCTGAGTTATGTGGATAAACAGTGATCCTGATGGAGCCAGCCCCCAGCAGGACACGCAGGTGTCGGGATACACAGACCCACTTTAGCACAAACAAACTAAATTCCCAAACAGGAAAGCCCATGTCCAACTCTTGAAATTTGACAAAGAGCTCAGAGCAAGTTTCAGGTCAGAATTCTATTCAGGACGTGGATGAACTGGATCCAGGCCACAACCTTTTTTCATATCTTCTGGACTACAGTTTGAGCAATGCTTCTTATTTCTGAACCCAATTTCTGCTAAAATACTCCATCAGTTCTACCCTCAACACTGCTCAGCTCAGGCTGGATATTTTGGTAAACGCAAGACATTTATTCAAACGCCAAGGAATTCAATAGAACACTCTCCACGCTGCTTTTGGTCACTGAGATTCCCTCCCTTGGATCCTGCACATGGAATTACCTGTCCTAGGGGCACGCAGGTCAGGAGAGGGGAGATTTGTGGGTTAATGGGATACTGTTCTGATCAGGGAGATTAGGTTACAAGGCCATGCTTTGTAACACACTGCCTTCTTCAGTGTGGCACTTTAGTTTACAACTGGGGATTTCTTCTAATTAGATTGTACTTTTAATTATTTATGGCCTGTATTATCTGCAGAAGCTGCCCAAAACCTAAGCCTTAATAAGGATAATTTGAATAATTATATTTTTCCCTCTTTTGTAAAGCACCTTGAGCCTTACTAATGAGAAATGCTAGGATGTGATTAGATGCTTAATGAAAAAATATAATTAGAAAGTGGAATAAAAATGAAAAATTAACTAAAACGGAATTTTATATTTTATACTGCATTGGGGTTGAGTTAAGAATCATTTATCAGGGGCGATGCTGAAAATTTTAACCTGAAAATTGAGTGGAGATCTTCTTTATTCATGCTATGATGGGAGAGTGCAGGTGAGGATGCCAGAGTCAGGGCGTGGATGTTGTGAGAACCCCAGGAGCCTGAAATATGGAAGTGCTGGGCTATCCCACCTTGTGCAGCCAGCGCTTGGCTGGTGCCAGCACCAAGAAAAGCAGTGGGTGTTCAACACCACCCCAGCTCCTGCATCCACCACAGCTCCTCCACAGTGAAGATTTGGCTTTCCAGCCTTCACCTTCCCCAAAAAAGTGTCCGGGAATTGAGGCAGATGGGGTTTGAGCTGCTTACACCATGTGGTAGAAGTCACGGTGAATATTTATGGCCTTGCCTGACTCAGTGTGTGAACGAAATCCACAATGACCGCACCGGGGACGGCCGAACCAAGGCACGGATGCAAAGCTTTTAACCCTTTGGGGATGATCACCCTCCAAATTTGCTCTCTCAGAGATCAAAGCAGGAGGATTTGGAGATGTTTTTGTAAAATTCAGAGCTGGGGCAGGTGCGGGTGAGCTCCGGCGGGAGGAGAAGGGCAGAGCAGGGACCATCCCTGGCGGCTGGGGCACAGGCTGCGGGTAACAAAACATCCCCGGCACCACCGGGACCTGACAATGGAGCCGGGGAGGGGCCGGACAGAGGAGCAGGGACGGCTCCCACACCCCCCAGCAGCCCCCGAGCCTCGCCGCCTCCCCACGCCCAGCCTTCCCCAGAGCCACGAACCGCGCGGGCTGAGCCCCAGGACCGCCCCACACCGCCCGGTGAAGGAGGAGGAGATGGCCGTGAGGGCAGCGGGAACACCCGGCTGCCCTGCCCCGCCTCGGGGGGCCCGTCCCGGGCGGTGCTTGAGGGGACAGCGCCGGCCTTTCCCCGCGCCGGCCGCCGGCCTCGCCCCGCGGCCGCGGCCGCGCCCTCACCCCGCGCAGCGCCCTTACCC
>NW_024506002.1:2490194-2559751 GCF_017590055.1 Onychostruthus taczanowskii | reverse complement strand
GGCCGCCCGCACATCCATCCCGGGCCGCTCCCCGCGGGCTGCCCGGCCGGCACGGCGCTGGGCCACGCCGGGGAGCTCCGGCAAGGGCCCCCCGCCGATGCCGTGGGGAACTTTCAGCAGGCGGCTGTAACTACGGCGCCCGGCATCCCCCGGCGGGCCGGCGAGCGGTGCCGGCCGGGAGCTGTAGTTCCGCACGGGCGGGGGAGCCGCCGGGCGCCTGCGGGCAGCGCGCCTCGGCCGAGGGGAATCTCGGGGCTGGAAAAGACTTCTGAGAGCGGCGAGCCCAGCCTGTGAGTGATCCCCACCTTGTCAGCCAGCCCAGAGCGCTGGCTGTGGGACGTGGCCTCCAGTCGTTCCCTGGACACCTCCAGGGATGGGAGTCCACCACCTCCCTGGGCAGCGCCTTCCAATGTTTAACAACCTTTTCCGTGACAAAATCCTTCCTAATACCCAACCTGAACCTCCCCTGTGCTATCACTAGTTGCCTGGGAGCAGACCTCAGCTGTCCCCTCCTGTCAGGAGCTGTGCAGAGCCACAAGGGCCCCCCTGAGCCTCCTTTTCTCCAGGCTGAGCCCCTTCGCAGCTCCCTCAGCCGCTCCTGGGTCTCCAGCCCCTTCCCAGCTCCGCTACCTTCTCTGGACACGCTCCAGCCCCGCCATGTCCTTTCTGAAGTGAAAGGCCCAGAGCTGAACACACCACTTGAGGAGTGGCCTCAGCAGTGCCCATCAGGGGACAGTCACTGTCCTGGTCCTGCTGGCCACCCCATGGCTGGGACAGGCCAGGTGCCAGTGGCCTCTTGCCCACCTGGGCACTCCTGGCTCCTGTTGAGCTGCTGCTGACCAGCACCCCCAGGGCCTTTCCCTCCAGGCACTTTCCAGCCCCTCTGCCCTAGCCTGGAATGTTCCACAGGGTAGGTATAGCCAAAGGATTTAAGTTCTTTTTATTTCACCTGGCTCTTAGTATCAGCCCCCTAAACCTGCTGTATCTGTTACCTCCATCACATCACGAGCTTTCTGCAACAGCTTTGTTTCTAATCTTTCTTCCACAATGTTTCCGACAGGGACAAGTCCTTGCCCCAGAAACTCTAAACAAAAACAATAAAATGTAAAAGCCAAGCTGTCAAAGAAGTATTAGCAGGCAAAACTTAAAGAAAGGCCCTTGAAACTCAGCTGCTGGCCATCAAGTGTTCAGCTCACATGGTCTCATGTTTATGTGCTTCATTTTTATTTACAATTTATTTTTATTTAAAGCTGAGTATCTCTCTGGCCCTGCTGTGCCATGGTTCCTGTGTTAAACCCAGAACAGTACACAAAACAAGCCATGTGGAAACAAAAGGATATTTGAGAGATGGGAATAGGAAGCATCCAAAATCAGGTGAAAAAATGGTTTTAAGCAGAGACATCTGTGTGTACAGAGCATTATTACTGCTTGCTGTATTTAATTACAGATAGCTTTGTTTTGTTGCTTTTGATGGAGAGAGGAAAAAGCCAACAGTGGTGGTGGCCACACACCAGCCTTCCACTGTAAACACCCCGAAAGGAGGGCTGGGGGAAAGGCTGTTATTGCTCCATGGGAGTCCAGCAGCACAGGGGCACGAGAGTGACACAAAAATGGGCTGTGCTGTCACGAGGCCTTGTTTGCCAGAGCCAGACAACGAGGATCTGTTACAAGACACGGTGGAATGTTTGTTTCTGTAGTACTGGATTTCCAAAATCCACGGTCTTTTTGTGGCTGACAAGCCCCCTCCTTTCTTTGCCTCGTTCCTGCAGCTGTCGGAGGTCTGCACCCCTGCCTGGAAAACACGAGCACAGCACAGCACAAATGTGCATCATTCATGGGCCATCAGACAATGCTTGGGAGAGTTACAAAGGAGGGGAGGAAGACGAGGAGACCACAGTGCTGCAGTAATTTTGCAGTATTTCTACTTTCTTTGCAGTAGTCCTTTTAGCTTTAAACTGTAGCAGCTATCTATTTCATAGCAGCCTTACTACACTTGAGCATTATTGGGTTTTAATTCACACCCCCTCATCACCAGGTAAAATGTGGCAGAGTTCTCTAACACATACTTTCATTTTGTTTTGTAGCATTTCATATATAGAAATTAACTGAAAAGCAGGATCTGTGTTGTGACCTGTTGCTTACCTCAGGGATCCCCTCCATGGTTCATCCTTAATGCTTTGTGCTATGCAGGACCTCTGGGGAACACCACTGCTGGGATTTCACTGGGAATCAGGCCAGGCCCTGGCTGCCCCACACCACTCACTTTTCCTGGATCCAGCGGGAAGATCCAGCAGCAGTTCAGCTGGAGCAGTGCCTCTCCTCAGAGCAGAGCTGTGCCTGCTGCCATAACCCAAAGCCGAGGCCAGGCTGAGGCTGCAGCAGGCCCAGGTTGGGTTTTGTGCGCACATTTGGGCCCTGCAGTGAGCACAGGAGCCAGCACAGGGCAGGGCACGTGGAAATCCAGCTCCAGGAACTGGAACCACCTTGCTGGGCCCTTCACTGACAGCACCTGCCATTCTGCCACGCGCTGAAGCCACACACAAACCTCAGTGTCCAGCTGTGCAGTTTTACCGTGCTACTTTCAGTGCTTTCAGGACCAAAACTGGAACAGAGGCACATTGAAATTCTGTTTGCCAGGGACTTCATTTTACCTGTCTCAGTCTTCAATATTCTCCCTTTATTGACATTAAATAAATTAGTTCCCCATTATGAGGCAAGTTCTCTAGATGACAAGGAGCTGAACTTGCATTTTTCTTACTTGACTTGCACATTCAAAATTTCATCTTACTTTATTATGAGGGGCATTGAAGTTTTAACATTAGAGCACATCTGTGGCAATTTACTTCCTTTCCAACCAAGTTCACTTTGATGATGACTGGGTGCTTATAGAACCACTGAACAAACACAAGAGGAGATTTAGAAATATTATCATTACAGCAAATAGGAAAAATAGCTCAGATTCCAGATGCTAGAAGGTATTTTAATGCAGACCATTCTAAAAATCTGAAATAAGGACAACATACAACTGGGAGCACTTGAAATATGTTTATTCAGCAGCTATTACAATCAACCTCCAAAAAACTGGAGTCCCCTTTGTTTTCTGAACCGTGTCAAGTGATGAAAATGCCTTTAGGACGTCAAGTGATGAAAATGCCTTTAAGCTGGACAGTGCACTCCTTTCTGAGATATACATCTAACAGGGATTAATCTCTTTGAAAAGGCAAAATATAAATATATACACTCTAAATTCACAACAACAGCTTCAACTCACTACGTTAATTCAAGTGGGGTAACAGTGGACAAACCCACATCATGTAAACTGCAGTCAGGAAAATCTCTGCTCTCTCCTGCTCCAAGGTCCCGTTCCGGTTTACACTCTGGGATCTGCCTCTGGCAGAGCTGGAATACGGAAGCGCTGAAGTGCTGGATCTCAGGGGATGTGCACGGGACCAGGGCGTGGGGCTCTGCTCTCTACACGTTGCTCAAGGCATCCACACCAGGGAGAACCTTACCTGGGGGCAGATAAAACACAGCAGCAGGGTTAAGACCTCTCTGTGCTCAAACAACTTTGCAACATTCAAAGAGAGGTAATTTTAAAAAGTGAATCAGGAATTATAGGTTGAAAATGGAAGAGTGTGGCTCCAGGCTGACCATGGTGGCTCCATGGACCTGCTCCACACAGTGAATGCACCCAGAGCACAGCTGCACTCGGATGTCAGCAGAGAGATTCCTAACACAGCCCAGCCATCAACCCTCAATTAGCAGTAATGGCACATTTCTCTCGAGTCTCTGCTAGGGCCAGATCCAAACACCCTTTTCCATTAAGTCTGATGGCAAACAGACTTTTGATTGATTTAGGGAGTTGCTGCATACTTTCTTAAATCCTTAGTAGCACGTAAATAGAATTCTGGGGAGTGTGGTGGAAATTTTAAGAATTAAGAGAAAAGGCCTCCTATGTAGCACGTAAATAGAATTCTGGGGAGTGTGGTGGAAATTTTAAGAATTAATTAAGAGACAAGGCCTCCTATAAGTCCCAGCTCTTTAAATAACTAAAACACTCAGGTTGAGACATTTACATATCTCTTTGCAACTGATGGAATCAAAGAATATTCTCATATTTTAGTACAAGGGCCTAGATTAATACAGTGCAACATTTTCTAAAGCATTTTTAGCTTTTTGTCCTACTTTAATAATGAACAGACACCACTATGGTTTTGCCTTTCCTTAGGAAAACAACCTTCTAATGCTCAAGCTGTGCAGCAGGACTGAATTGTAACTCTGTTCACAACTCACTAGTTTGCTGAGTTTTCAGGGATTTTCCCCCCTTTCTTCATCTTCAGAAGCTTTTCTAATTAGCCAGACTTCCGTTACATTTAAAAGATCACACACACAAACCCATATTTTGGGCCAAAACTTAGACAAGTTTGTGCTTTTGAATACACAGCGTTTCCTTCGAGCCATCTGCATTCTTTCCCTTCCCCATCACTCCCTAGGCAACAGAAACAAAAGCTGTGTCTCCCATCTTACTCCTGCAAACAGCAGCTGCAAGGCAGTTTATTGAAGTTTCTCCTCTCCAGAGGAGTTGACAGCATTGGATAATTTACACACACTGGGAAATGGCAAATTACCAGAGGAAATGAAAAGTCGTTTAGAGAACAATGGAACTGGTTACAAGAATCCCTTCAATCCTCACCATTCTGAATTCCAAGTACCCTCGTGCAGGTTTGTCGGTGAGCACTAGAGGGCCCCCCAAAACCAAGGCAATTCCAAACAGGAAGAGGAGACTTCTGGAAAGAATTCCAGACTGTTCTGATGAGACTTCCCTATCAGAAATCGTGCATTTTCAACAGGCTGGGTGGCATGTCGTGAGGGATCAGTGACAAAATCCAGCCCACTCTTGTTTTCTATGCCAGTATTTTTGCTTTCTGGGAGAAGCACGCTGTGCTGTTTGCAGGAATACTCCATTTTCCTTCCTCTATTCCTCTGTGAAGGCTACAGAACAAGAGAAGCTTGTAGCTCCAAAGCTACATGTAACTAACTTCACATGGTGGCACAGAAAAGACATTCCTCCGTTGTTGTGCTTTACTGATAAGTGATAATGGTAAAGCACTCAGAACTCCACATTTACTCAAACAAAAGAAGATAAAAGAGGACTTACCCTCTAGCAGCTCCAGACTGGCACCACCTCCTGTGCTGACATGGCTGACTTTATCCTCAGTGTTCCACTTAGCACAGCAAGTAGCTGTATCTCCACCACCTGTAGCACAAACACAATCCTTGAGACACAAGAAATTCAGATTTTGTCCAACTGAAGGCCCAAGCTGAAGGACAGGGGAGAATCTGAGGAAAATAATTTGACCAATATTTTTATCACAGTGCTGGCCATCACAAGTTTCCTCCATGCATTTAGAAATAGAAGAACACAACCACTTACCAATAATGGTGATGCAGCCTTTTCCAGTTACTTCTACCACTTTGTCCATCAGGGCTTTGGTTCCTTTGGCAAACTTGTCCCACTCAAAGACCCCAACTGGACCGTTCCACACGATTTGCTTGGCCCTTCCCACAACTTCAACAAACTTCTTCACACTCTCAGGGCCACAGTCCAGGCCCTAAGGGAAGTGAGAGAAGTCACTCACTGCTGATCCCCAGCTCAAATCACCCATGCCCAGCCAGAAGCTTCCCCCTCACCCCAGACATAAAACAAGAATTTCTCTATATTCACAGACAGATTTGCAGATTTGCTGCTGCAGGAGGGTGGAGTCTGGGGGGTATTTATCTTCCTAACACTTTTTAATCTTCCAGTAAGTCAGTTTTAAATCAATGTCAGATTCTTGAAGCCTTAGTTAGAAAGGCTTTGCCTTTCTAAATTAGAAAGAATTAGCCAACCCTACTTAAAATCTAGTCAAATAAATGGGATTTCTACTGCATTCAGATCTGCATGTTGGGAGAGGAATTTTGCTGTTTTAATCCAAATCTCACAGAAGCTACTTTACACTTAGAAATTCAGAACAAACAACAGGGCTTCAACTTCATTAAACCAACAAACTCTACACAGCTTGACTGCCTTCAGGAACATGTGCCAAGGCTCACAATAACTCTTTCTACTCCTTGAAGAGGTGTCCTACCCACCCTATTCCTCTCCTCCTGTCAGTCCCTTTCCCATTCAAACCTACCATCCAGCCAGCAGGAATGCCTGAAGCCACTGTGGCCTCCCCAGTCTGTGCGTTCTCATCAAATTTGTCAGCAGTGATGAAGTCAACAGGCAGAGTGATCTTCACACCATTCTTCTCTGCCTTGGCCATCAGGTCCTTGACAATTTTTGATCCCTCTTCATCAAACAGAGAGTTGCCAATCTAAAGGTAACATTTGGGAAAATAAGAGAGGTGTTTGTTTACCTCCTGGTCATGACAGAAGAGAACATCAGCACCAAAACTGCTCAGACAGCAATTCTGGAAAGATTGTTTCCTTAAAGCACATGGAGAGACATAGCAGCAGTCTGAGTTTTGCAAAGGGACTGTCAAGTAATTTTTCAGTGCTCACTACTCTTGCAGAGAGCCAGTGCTCAATCCCAGAACATGCAAGGGGCATTCAGACCACATTCACCATTAGGAACAGACACAGAATTGTTCTCCTTGTACCTCCATGTTGTTGAGCACTTTGAGGAAGGTGAATGCCATTCCACCACCAATGATCATCTCATTGACCTTATCCAGCATGTTATTGATCAGCTGGATCTTATCCTGAACTTTGGCTCTGGTAAAAGAGAAAAGGAAAAACAATGAATAATGAATATTGTGACCATGGTATGTCAAGGCTGTTCTAGAGAATGATCCAACAAAAAAATTGCTGGGAATGGGCAAAAAGAGAATATTGCAAGTTAGCACACCAGTATTAAAATTCAACTTACTAGAGCATTATTCAGCCCTTCATTTCTTCTTTTCTATTTAAATATAAACCTCATTTGGCCTTTTAGAGCCTGATTTCCCCTGACTGCCCAGCAGAGCCCATGCAGCCCCAGTAGGGCCTGTTGCATAATGAGAGGTCATGTCAATTTACAGAGTGCTGAGCCTGAGCACTCCTGTACCCTGAACTGGGGGAAAAAGGTCACCAACAATGTCTGGGCCATCACATGGCTCCAACTGCTCTCCTGGCTCATCTGGGCAAAAAATTGCTGGGGACTGTCTCAATTTGGGGAATGACAATGAACAGCCAGATTGCATCATCACAGGAGCAGATGTATCAGTTAGCTCCTCTCTAATGCACATCTCACATCTCAGGAGTCAGCTACAAATCTGAACTGCAGGTACACTTGAAAGCACTTGCTTAAACAACAGTTCGTTTGTTAGGGCAGTTAAAGTAATACACAAAAAGAAGTCACAATGTTCTTGAGTCTTACCCTCCAAGAATTGCCAAGAAGGGTCTCTCTGGACTCTCTAGGGCCTTGGCAAAATAATCCAGCTCTTTCTTCATCAGGAAGCCAGCAGCCTTCTGAGGCAGATTGACACCTACCATGGAGCTGCAGAATTAAAGTAAAAAGTGAGGAAAGGGAAAGTTTCCTTTTCCTGTGAGACATGGGAGTGTAGAAACATGCCCATGTCTCACAGCATTACAAAGCCAACCCTTCAGTCAGCTGCAGCAATGAGAACAGCTACCACCTGCATGAAGGCACACACAGGGGCTTTGTTTTCCTAGTTTGATAAGACAGCTGTACATGCTTCATTTCTGACATTGGTTTGGCAAAGAAATATTGATTTACAGTACATTTATCATCTCAACTAGTTATCCAAGATACCAGAGGACAAATAAGAATAGCCAAGAGCAGGGATTTCTTCTTCCAAGATGACCACTGCAATCTGCAAGTACACATATCCAAACACACTCCGTGAAAATAACAACTCTGGAGCGATTACTCTTTTGGAAAAGAGGGCTGTTGTAATTGCAGGACAATTTATACAAGCCCTAAGCAAGTAATTGTTACATCTTCAAAGTCTAAAAAAAAGTCAATGCAAGTCTTAAGATCTTGTTTCAAGAGACAAACCTGAAAGAGCATACACTGATGACAACTACCTCTAGTAAATCCACTCCTGAGAAACAAACACAGCACAATGATATTGGGATAAGCCCAAAAGGAAGTTAAAACTCCTTGGGGGCAGTATTTGATGTGTTTCCATAGCAGATACTGTTCTGCAGTTCTGCCTGTGGAAGGCAAACAGGTACCCACCTGTGAGCTCGGTGCGCAGTGCCGAAAGCATCATTGACATAGACATCTCCCAGTTTGGAAAGAGAGGCTCTGAATGCCTCCACTTTTGCAGGCTCAGCCTTGATCTAAAAAGAGAAAGAAGGACAAGTTTGTACTCTGAGACTTTGACTCTGAATCTGAGCTCAAAGTCAGCTATTTGACTCAAACCCAAAGCAAAGGTCAGTTTCAAGAACTCATCAGTTCATCCAGTGGGTAATGGTCTTCATTTGCTTCTTCCCAGTCCAGCAGGAGCAACAAAAAAGCTTAAATGGTTTAAATTCCACTTTAAACTCCCCATGACTGCTGTTGCTGAAGACTGTTCACACTTCTGAACTGCAGCACCACAAACTTTTCAGCCTCTCTCCAACAGACTTCCAGTGTTGTGTGGTGAACACAGGAAGCACACAAAGGTGTGGAGAGACAAGGCAATGCTGAGATCAGGCTAAACAAGTTCATGCTCACTCACTGAACCAAACAAGCACAATCTCCAAGAGACAAATTAAAGGCTGAGCTCCTGAAGGATTGATTTAGCAACTGCATTGAGGATTAACCAATGAACAGTCTGATAAAAGGCCTGCACACTACAACAGGCCACAGTGAAAGCAGCCAGTGCTGGAAATGCAGGTAAGAGCAGTATGTAGAGGGTAAGAACAGGTGTATTTCTGTTAAAAGACTCCTCCAAGCATCCTACTACATCCTCACAGGATGGTTTATGCAGTTCAGTTCTCCTTCAAAGCATGAAGTGACAGCAGAGCGCACTAGGGCAGCAGGTGCCTGCTCAGAGGTGGTGGCAGCCCCTTGCTGTAGAGAACAGCCCAGACTGCAGTCAGGCCAGCCCCTCTCCAAGGGCTCTCCTGCTCAGTCAGCTCAGCACCCCACGAGAGGCCTCTGCCAGCACCCAGATGTGACACCACAGGGACAATGGCAGGAAGGCACTCCAAGAGATGGCAGCAGAGCTTTGGGGGCCCTTTTTAGCAGAGCCTGAGCAGGAGACAAGTGCAAGGGACCACAGAGATTCTACAGCAATGCTGCCAATTGCTCCTTCACTCAGCAAACTGCTTGGCTGCACAGAGACTAAGTGCTCCAGTTAGAACCAGTACCATCTGTGAGCAGAACACAAGAGGCTCTGACAGAAGGAACCACTACCACTGCATCTACTTTGGAAAAGCACAGTTTAAGTACCAGTCAGCAATCTGCAATCCTGTTGCAATCCATCATTGTTTCCATAGCACTGACTTTCACCTCTTTTACAAGAGGCAGCTATGACACTGGCACCTGCCCTGTTGTGCTCAGTGCAGTGGCTTCCATATGCACACACCCAGCCAAATCACCTGGGAATTGCAGAAACACACAAAACCAAGGGATTGTCTCCCAGAGAAAATTAAATTATTGCCCCACTCTTCTCCCTGCCACTGTACCTGCAGTGGCACAGAGTTCTAGCAGTGAATAATTCCAGATTTGCTCAATTTCCCCTGCCATCTGCACAGGCTCACCAACTCTGTGCTGTGCTCCTAAGCTGCAGGAGTCCTGTGTCAGCCCATAAAGGGCAGCACTCCATGTCAGCATTCCCTCCAAGCACTGGATGTGAACAGAGCCAATGCCTCTGTAAGCCAGCGGGGTCACCATCGCTAAGAAAAGCAGCTGTCTGGAGCAAGCACTCTGCTGACCTTCAGCAAAATGTCAGAGGTGCAAGGCAGCCTGGTTCTAGAGAACTGCTCAGGCTTAGAGGAGGGTTTGATAATCCCTGTGCTGCAGAAATATTAGCCATACAACCCAAAAAAGCAGCATCATTCTTATGGGCCTGGTGGCAACAAACTGTCTCCAAAATGGTTTTCATTTTAGACATCCAATACTGAAGCCTAACAAGCAGCAGTTTCTTGCACAGCTCTGTGTTGTTTCTTTCTCCTTTTTTGACAGTCATCTATAGCCTTTCACTTGTTTCATCTTGGAAATTCACTACACTCCACTCAAAGCTTTTGCACAACAGTGGGACGAACTGAACCAAAGATCTCTTGACATCCTGTTAAAAGCAGGTTCACAATCAGTGTTAGAGAGGCTGCTGCCTCCTTGTCAATCTGCAGCAAAGAGCACAGAAGACCAGAGCAGGCACACATGAGAGAGAGACAAAGTTTCACCTTGTTCCCTGAAGCATCCTTGCCTTTGCCTTCCTCTTCAACGTGGAATCGGAGGTTCTCCAGCAGGATGACTGAGCCAGCAGCAGGATTGGCACAGGCGTTCTCCACCTCAGGGCCAACACAATCCTTCAGGAACAAGACCTCCCTGCAAACACAAGACACACACTGTAACCTCACCAGTGGCTCCCTGGTGGAAAGAAAAACACCCAGGTCCCCTGGCAGGGAGGGTCTGGTGCACAGCAGGCTGCTTTTCCACTTTACCTGCCCAGGAGTGCCTTCAGCTCCACAGCTACTGGGGCCAGGGAGAACTTGTCAGGCATGGGGACACCGTCGGGGCGACCCAGGTGACTCATGAGAACCACGGACTTGGCCCCATGGTCCAAGCAGTGCTTGATGGTAGGAACAGCTGCCTTGATTCTGTAACAGCACAGAAGAACTAATTAATAAGGACTCAGAGTTTACCAGGCAAGCAGATTAGTACCACTTACACACGAGCCCTGGGAGCTGTCCCTCAAAAATGACAAAAGAAACAGAGCACAAGAGCGGGACAGAACAATTCTCCATCCCAGCCCGTTTTCATACATTTCATTGTTATTTTCCCAGCCATGTAAGACATGGAATTAAAATGCATTTTGTAATCTAAATTCTGATTGCTCAGCTAAGAAATGCCAGGACACACCTGAACACTGCCAGGCTCCCTGGGTTACTCTGGGATCCTGCACCAGTAGAGAAATGATGAGCAGTGAGAACACTGTGGTGAGCAAAGCTGGCACCTCCTGCAAGTGGCAGACCAGCAGGGCAAGACATCTGGCACCACTGTTTCTAAACTCCAGGGTTTTGTGTGCTGCACTGCAACAATTATTCTAACAAAGACAAGAAGGTACCCCAGACCCAGGGTAAGCAGGAGGCACAGAGACTTCTGCATAGTAAGAGAGACAACTCTCACACACAGCCTAAGGGATGTGGCTGTGAAATGGTCATGGCCAGCTTAGGAAGTTTAGGATCTCTTAAATAACAGATTTTTTTCCATATGCTTTCCACAGCAGCCACAGTATCAGCCTTGTAGTTAAGTGTAGTTTGCTAGCAACTGCAGAAGGTTTAATTAAAAATTGTTGGACTTTCTCTGAGACCTTTAATATTCTGGTATGAGCAGTGACAGTTTAATCATGGGTAATGTTCCAGGTCCTGGGGTGAAGTCAGAGACACAGCAGACTTTGGGGCCTCCATTTGGGATGGAAATTACAGCTCACCTCTGATTGTTGGTTATTTTGTGATCCTTCATTGGAACATTGAAGTCAACCCTAAAAAAAATCAGAAGCAAAATTAAATATTCAACAAATTTATTTTATTACTTATTAATTTTAAATTTTCAACAAATGAGTGAGAGAACCTGCCAGTAAAGGTGCTGGCTAGAAAAGCAGTGTTACAACTAGAGTTAGATGTTCACCTCTGCCCTGTTGACAAGTTCTGGTCTGAAATCAATGTATCATCAGCCATTTCTGCTTGTGATAGCACTGGGCCACCAACACATCCTAATGCTCAGGACCAGAGCAGCAGTAATGCTGAGCAGGAAATAAGCCCAGACAGAACTTTTTATGTTTAAACAATATTGTTCTGGATCCCCAATGAGGAACATCCAAAGGAAAGGAAATGAACAACGACTAGAGACCTTGTGTCCTCAAATGAGGTTTCAGAAATACTTGGCTGGACTGCAGGCCAGCAGGCAGTTCAAGGAAGCTTTAATTTCTGTCCTCTGCAGCTCTAATCTTCCTGCTGTGGCTTATCACATTCTCCCTGGAAGACCTGACTTGGATCTTGAGGTAACTTCCTGACCCGTGCCAGCTGGAGGGCTGGCAGGGAGGAGTGTCACCAGCCCGTTCTCCTGGCATCCCTTGTGCCCATGTGCAGGAAGCTGCGTTGCATAACCGCGGAGGCAGAAATTGCTCACTGAGCTTCGGAGGGAACACCCATGGCTGGAGCAGAATGGCAGGGAGCAGAGTGTGCATCCTTCATCCTTCTATACATTCAAAACATGCGAGTTCAGCAAGCTGCGTGAATGAATCCCCCTGCAGCCCACTCAGCACGTGAAACAAATGGGAAGAAAAGACAAAAGAAGAAAAAAAACAAAAGCTGCCAGCAAAACAGGAGTAGCTGAGCAGACAGAAATGGAACTGGCAGCCCCACAGCACAGTGGTCGGAGTTCTGGAAGGGGCAAAGAAAAGCACCATTATCCTGAAAGGAGAGAATAAAAGGACAGTTTGCTTTACAGAGCCATCAAATCTACAAAAGAAAGGTCCAGCTCAGCCTTCTTCCCCCCTGCAGACCACTGAAACCTGAGCTCCCCGGAGCCCTCTCTCCTCCCCATTCTCAACTTTTCCTGAAGCTTCGGCACTAGCACCCGGAGCTAAGCAGGATGTGAGTACGCCAAAATTAGATGCACATGAGGAGAAAAAGAAGAGGTATCGATTTTAGTACTACTGAGAGCACGTGGTGACTCGTTTCAGAGGGGTGAGATGCAGGCAGGAGACACAGAGCCCGGCAGCTCACCTGCTGGGCTTGGATAGCCCCTCACAGAACAGCAAAATTAATTAATTAGCATTAATTAACGGAGATTTTGAGCAGGCAAACCCAGCCCATCTCCTGCCAATGCACGGCTGCTCTCTGTAACATGACTCAGAAATGGAAAAAAACAAGTCAGATGGCCAAAAAAAAAAGTCAGGTACAGACTTCTACAGAGAGATCTTTTGTTGTACCAGACTTAGAAAGTGCACGGAAATCCTGAGCAAACTTCTTCAGTACTTGCTACATGGGCTGGTTTCTGCTAATCAAATTAGGGAACTAGTTCAAAACAAGGCTGAGGAGACAAGGGGTAAAAAGAGCAAGTTGTCTGTCAGACTGCGAATAAGAGGAGCTATACTTTTGCTATCCCTGCCTACTCACAGAGCAGATAACACACACGGTAACCACGTTATAGTGACCTTGAACAAACTACCCCACAATTAAAGCATTTCGAGCAGGATATATCACGATGTACCTTCGTGCCCTTATCTCCCAGGATTTGGCAACAATTTTAACGTGAGGCTTTCAGGCACTGATGCTTTATAAAGAAGCAATGAATGCCTATTTTAGGGTTTCAGACCGGGATGTGCTGAAAACCTGCGGTGACGCCCCACCCCTGGAAGTGTCCAAGGCCGGGCTAGAAGAGGTTTGGAGCAACCCGGCCTAGCAAAAGGTGTTCGTGCCCTTGGCATGGGGATGGAAAGAGATGGGCTTTAAGGTCCCTCCCAATCCAGGCCATTCTGTGATTCTATGATCCAATTCCTGCTAAGAAATGAATTATTATTGGTATTTGGACAGCTGAGCAGAGCCTTCACTTTTTATTGCAATGCTTTTTGAATGTGCATTAAGGAAAAAAACCTGGGAAATAAGCATTTTTTGGGGTAGCTCTCTGGAATAAAAGCACGGCAGGCTGGCTGGATTTCGCCCCCAGCCTCCTGTGGCCGACACACGTGCGAGCGGGGTGATCCAGGGCGGCGGAGCCGGGCCGGGATTTACACCCTGCCCGGCCGCCACGTCCCCCGCAGCGGAGCCGGGCCGGCTCGATGATGATACACGAGCCTCTCCAACACCCAGTGAGCGAAAAAAAATGGAACTAAAACCGCACAAATCGACACGCGCCAGGCTCGGGCAAGGGGCTGCTACCGGGGGGCACCGGCCCGGCCCTAGCATGGAGCAGGGCGGCCCTCAGGCGACGCACGTTCCCCCCGTAAAGCCTCACCTCATGACGACGCGCTTTCCCTTCACGTCCACCTTGTCCAGGGTGAGTTTGTTGGAGAGAGACATGTTTGCTGCCGCTCGCAATCACACCGCTCAGCTCAACCCGCTCCGCTTCGCCGCCTCCGCGTTCTGCCGCAGCGCCGCCCGCGCCGCCACCACCCAGATCGCCTGGCCCCGCCCCTCCCGTCAGCGATTGGTCCTTGCTGTCCTTTCTGCATTTCTATTGGTCAAACCTCCTGTCCGTCAGCGGACATCCCGCCTCCCAGGGGCGGGGCTGCAGCGCTGGCCCCGGTCACGTCCCACACGCAGCCGCCGCTCCCTGAGGGCGCTGGGAGAGCGCGGGGTCCTGTGCCTGAGCCCCACATTAGCGGTTCCGCACCTTATCTGGGGGAAAATCACCCATAAATGGTGTCTAAACGTGCGTCGGCTGGTGGGAATCCTTCAGATGAAGGGCAGGCACTTCACGGCTGAGCCATAGGCCTGGGGCAGGCCACGCGTGCTCTCTAAAGGACGAGACAAAACCCCGGATATTTTTAAGTGACCTACATAAATACTTCTCAAGACAAGTGGGGACAAAACAACTGTTTGAAGGGATGCACCTTGCAGCAGCATGGTTTAATGGAATCACGGAGTGGTTTGGGTTGGGAGGGACCTTAAATATAATTTCGTTCCACCCCCTGCCGTGGGCAGGGACACCTTCCGCCATCCCAGGCTGCTCCCAGCCCCGGTGTCCAACCTGGCCTTGGGCACTGCCAGGGGTCCAGGGGCAGCCACAGCTCTTGGGCACCCTGTGCCAGGGCTTCACCACCCTCACAGGGAAGATTTTCTTCCTAATATCTGATCTCAACCTACTGTCTTTCAGTTTTAATCCATTCCCCCTTGTCCTGTCACTCCAGGCCCTTGCAAATAGTCTTTCTCCCTCTTTCTAGTAGGTTCCCTTCAGGTACTAGAAGACTCAACCTACTGTCTTTCAGTTTTAATCCATTCCCCCTTGTCCTGTCACTCCAGGCCCATGTAAATAGTCTTTCTCCCTCTTTCCAGTAGGTTCCCTTCAGGTACTGGAAAGCCACAAAACCTTATTTTTTCCAGGCTGAACAATCCTGGTTCTCTCAACACTTCCTCATAGGAGCAGTATTCCATCCCTCTGATCATCTTGGTGCCTCCTCTGGACTTGCTCCCTGTCCTTCCTGTGCAGAGGACCCCAGAGCTGGAGGCACTCCTAACCCTGCCCTGTCAGGTCACAGCCATTCCCTGTTGTGTCACTCCATGTCTTTGTAGCAAGTTGCTGGGTGCAGCCAAAAATCCCCTGTCCCAACATACGTGCAGCCTCTAACGCAGTGCACGGGGCTGTGCATTGGGTGACAATAGCACAGTGCAATGTGGCACTGTACTGGGTGAAAAAGGAGCTCATGGTCTTTTGTCTTTTGCCCATAGGATAGGCCTTTCTGTTGCTGACAGGGTTATTTTTTTTGCCACGCTCACAAAAATGTACAGATACCGCTGAGAAAGTCGTGGTGACAAAATCAGTTCTCTGCTGACAGAATGGTGCTGGAGAGAGTCAAGAGAAGGGCAGCAGAGCTGGGGAAGGGCCTGCAGAGTCAGTCCTGTGAGGAGCAGCTGAGGGAGCTGGGAAGGGGCTCAGCCTGGAGAACAGGGGGCTCAGAGGGGACCTTGTGGCTCTGCACAACTCCTGACAGGAGGGGACAGATAGGGCGTCAGGCTCTGCTCCCAGGGAGCAGGGACAGGAGGAGAGGGAATGGCCTCCAGTTGTACCATGGGAGGGTCAGGTTGGACATCAGGAAGAATTTCTCATGGAAAAAAGGTTGTTAAACACTGCAATGGGCTGCCCAAGGAGGTGTAGAGTCACCATCCCTGGAGGTGTTCGAGGAAGGACTGGATGTGGCACTCAGTGCTCTGGCCTCATTGATAAGGTGGTGATTTGTCAAAGATCAGATCCAGTGGTGTCAGAGGTCTTTTCCAACCTAAAAGACTCTCTGATTCAAATGAGCATGCACTGACAAGAAATGAACCACAAAGGTACCTAGAGAGCCAGACTAATGCACTGCTCACACATGGGTGAAAACACCCAGCCTGAGGCAGAAGGGTGGGAGTCTCTGGCTGCAAGACTTGTCAGAAAGCTCAGGAAAGCCTGGATGGGCCTCCAAGACATGTTAAAGGTGTCGGTCCCAACAGCAACAAACCATGAAATACACAAGTGGGAACAAACTGACACATGACTTGAAATCTCCTGTGAGGTGGTCACCAGTCAGGATGGAGGAGACCGGGAACATCCCTTTAGTTTGTCAGTGTGTGCACTGTAGTTGATCTCATATTGCTGTAAATCTACAATCAAGGTTCAAATTAAATTAGGTGCAGTAATGGTGTCAATGCTGACTGCAGAGTAAACCTGGGGGGTACCCAGGGGTCCCTCCTGTGACGTAGCAAATCAGACCCAACCTTGCAGTGGCCACGTACGTCCTTGTAACCCAGAGCCCCTGGACAGTGTTCACAGTGTCCCCTGTGGGCAGGGACATCTGGAAGTGTCAGTGTGAATCCAGCCTTCACCAGGGGCTGAGAGTCAAGTCCTGAAGTGGTGCTGAATCCAGCCTGCCCTCAGCAGCTGGGGCCCGTGCTCGCAGCACAGCTGGCCAGAGCTGCTTCTAAGCCAAGCCAGAAGCACAAGCGAGAGCAGGTGAACAAACCTCAGAGGGACTCCAGTGAGGAGATAAGGGAGGGCTTCTCTGGATCCACAGGAGCTGCAACTATTTAACTGGTCTGAAATTAATCCCTTTTCTTCTTCCTGTACTACTTCATGCTGTGCTGCTTTCTCTGAAGGCAAAGGTTAAATTCCTCGGTGCTGACTCAGAAAGGAAAGCTCTTCCCAGCTGCAGCCCACAACCCTGCCTTCCCTGGGAAATGGGTTCATTGATTAGGACAAGGCTTTCATTTCAAAAGCTCTCCTGTCACCTCCTAGGGGTAAAAAAGTGTGAGGCAGGAATGTCACAGTGTGTGGTGACATGAACACAGCATCCTGGGCACTCACTGTGATTTGGGACAGCTGTGTGCCAGCTGAGGGAAAAGGGACAGCAGGACACTGGTGGATCCCCAGGCAGAGACAGGACATTCAGCAAGAAAGGATCAAGCAAGCCATAAATAAAAATGACCAAGAGGCTTCTACTGAATAGGACCAATTCCACTATATCCCATAGATTAGGAGAGTATTGGATAAGAAGTCTGGAGCAATCTTGGTGCATTTATAAAGATGATTGTTCTGGCAGAAGTGCAGCTCACTCAGTGTTGTCTGGTTTTATTCTTGTTTGCTATTTTTTGTTGTTGTTGGGTTTTTTTTTGTTTTTGTTTTTGTTTTGTCTGAAGAACATGAGATAGAGGAATAGGGAGGATGTCACATGAGAACTTGAGATGGCAGAACACAGTTACAGATGGGAAATGGCCCAGGCATGAGAATTTGTGTCTCATAAAAGGAATTACAAATAATGGGGAAAACATACAGACACACAGTCAAAGCTCACTTCCACACTTGAGTCACCTCTCTGTCCTTCCCTCCTATTGTGAAATATTTAGAATATACTGCAAATATTTAAAGAAAAAAAAGCCCATGCAAACAGTTCAACCCCTGCACTTTTAAATTAACCAGTTCAGCAAAGCCAGGAGGGCAAAGGGCTGGTAATGACAAACCCAAGGACCTGTGACCATCCTAGGAAGTCATTCCTAGGAATATGAAGCAGCAGCTGTACTTTAGACTTGCACATCCCTCTCCTGCGTGATCCTGCTTCATTTATCCAACAGGAACAGGACTGTGCAAGTTTAGGCAGACCAAAGGCTTTGGGGCACTGGGGTGTGTTTGTGAGACCAATAATCTGCATCTCCATCCGTGTCGCGTGACCCAGGCTGCAGAAACTTCCTGCTTTTACAACCACCCGCTGCAGTTTAAACCTCCCCTTCAAAACAGGCTCAGCACAAGGTCTGAGTGCTCCGTTCTCCTTGCAGTGGGAGATGGTCAATATCCAAGCACAGGCATCGTGTAGGAAAGATAAAAAGCACCCAATCTGGAACTGTGGGAAAAGCTGCCTGAAAAACGGGCACAGTGCCCAGAGAATAAAGGCAAACATCTCCTGGCTGCTCCCTCACTTGGCCACTGCCTGCAAATATCATTCCCAACACCTGCAGGGACAAAGGGCTTCAGGCTGTCCATGCATGAAATTGAATGAGGGGTTAATTAAAAAAATGCTGAAGAATCCTCTGTGTCTCTTTTTTCTGCACCTAAGTTCGTGTGTGTGTACAGCTCTCCTTAAAAAAATTATTTTACAGATGTGTTTAATGGGATACAGACAAGCAAATCTTACCTGGTCAGCAGTTTTCCTTCATGACCAAGCAGACATGGTACAAATTCACAGCTACTACTTAAATTGTCCAGTCAACTGAAGGAAAAAAAAACCCCTCACATTGCCCATAGCACAACTCTGCTGTCAAGGCAGATGCTGAATTTGGAATCAGAGTCTGACCTTAAGGGCTTGTGTGCTCTGCAGAGATATGGTCGAAAAACATTACTCAAAAAGGGGAGGGGAAAAAAAAAAGAAAAAAAAGAAAGAGCATCTTAAAAGATGCTGTAGCCACCCTGAACTGAAAGCATCTAGGGAGTGGTTCAAAAACCCATGCAGGAACTGGTAAAACGGATTCCATCAAGCCTGCAAAGGTGATGTTTGAGGCAGCAGCTGCAGGGGCTCCAATGTTAGCCCTGGCTGTGGCAGCTGCAGGAGCACAGCATTGCTCTGTCTCTCTAGTGCCCAAGACAGTTTTAAATTACCATGAATCCTACCATTATCTACAGTATCATTTTCTGTCAGAGCCCTTACAGGTGTTATTTGTTCCACTGATTTTTACAATGTAGAATGAACCTCAATTTGATGACATGATTTACCCATTTTTCCCTAACAAAGCAGCGCTATGGAATGTGAGAGCTCTGCCACCAAGGGAGGTGAGGCTCTACTAAACTGAAATCAGAGGCTTGGAACAGCATTTACTCTGGGACAGCTCATGGTTTCACTTAGGAAACATCATTAACTTGTCAGGTTTCAGGAAAGGACAGACATTTTAAATTCCAGGGGAATCTTAATTTTTAATTCTTTATTAAAGTTGGTGTTTCTTGAAGCACAATGAAGGGTGTTGGCCACACAAATGCAAAGATTTTTGTGTAACAGCTTAGTCCATAGGATGTGGGGCCTCCTGGCTACTTAATGAGGTTTTTAAAAATTTTTTTATTTTTAATTTGGTGAGGGCTAAAACAAAACAATTCAATTTGAAACGAGAAGGTTCACACACTGCCTTAACTTGAAATAACTCAAGGCCTAAATTAAGTAGTTCCAGATATTTTTGTTCACTATTTTTGTGCAACAAACCTGCATTTTCCAAACCACTGCTAAAATTGTGGGTTTCCACACCTGATGGGGCATACTAGGCTGAGACAGTCTTAGAGGATGAAATTACAGGGTTAGATCTTAAGGAAAAGCAAAATTCTTCATCCTGGAAACACTTGGATACAACTTGAACCGGACTTGCTCACTAAAAGCAGTGACAGAACAAGGGTTAATTGGCACAAAACAAAACAGGGGAAATTTAATCCTAACACAAGAAACCCCTTTTTTACTGTAAGGGTGAGTGACCCCTGGAAACACCTGCCCAAAGGGTGTGGAGATGTTACAAACCTCAGTGCTGGGCTCTGCTGGGACAGGTTCTGAGCGTGAGCTCCAGCAGCCTCTGCTCTTCTCCCATTTGCTAACACAGGGATGCTCCTACAGGAGATTATTCCACAATTTCCCAACTCTCACCAGCCCCACTTGCCCCCAAGCTCTACAGGTTCAGTGTTTGCTCAAGGTTGTGTTTAGCAGAGCTGGAACTACACCTAAACCCCAATCCTTAGCCTTTTGCTGAGACAGCTACAAATATTTAAAAGAGATGAAAGAACATGCTTTAAAACAGCCTTTGGATGCTACTTTTTTATTACAGAGCTTATAATTGCCATTAGAATGATGGAGGCACAGTCTTAAAAGAATAGGAAACGTGAGACAACATGTTCTGAGATGCAAAGAACTGTAACAGCCCTGCATTCCAACCAGCATTCACTTCTCCATTCTTCATCCCTAAAACTGAATAACAATAGTTCTCCAGTTTAAAACATTTTGTTGGAAGTTCTAAGCAAAAAAATAAGCATAGTTTTTAATAAATAAAAGTGTTTTCTTGCTTCCATTGTGTTCTGGCAACTTCACTTTTTTCTATTGTATAAAATTTCAAGTGTTTTAAACTCTTTTAAAAGTAAGTTTGGTAAGATTCAAAGAGTAACTTTTAAAGCCTGGAGCATATGTACTTTTTTATTAAATAGAGCACAGGTGTATAAATAGCTAGACACAGAAAACAATAAAATAGACAAAGGACTAATACAATATTGTTTGTAACTGAGCGTTTCCAAGTGATAGTTCAAATTTCTGAATCCAAACTGTCTCCAACAGAAGCAACCTATTTACATATTAAAACGTTTACATTTGGGAAAACACTGAGCTCCCACACATGATTCCACTTGCGCTGTACATTCAAATGGAAAGGGATTTTGGTTCTTCAACGTAAAGCACCTTTTGTAATATTTTAATCACAAGATAAACATCCCAGAAGTCATTACCTCACCCCTGGGGAGTGCTGGACACAGAACCTGCTTTCAAAAAATCTGAGTTTATCACAGCCACCTTGCCCCCACCCCGCCTTGGGCTCGGTTATTTCCTCTCCCCAGAGTCTGATCCTCTGGCTGTCCCTACAATCTGCTCCCACATCCCTCCCAGCCAGCAGTTCCTTACTCCCTGATAATCATCCTGCACCTCTTTAAGTATCCTCGTTTGGAAAAAGAGCCTTATTTTGCTGTACCTGGATCAAACACAGAGTTTCACAGAAAATTATAAAGCCTAGAAAAAACACCTGCGTTGGGAAAAAGTTGGAGGTAAAGCTGTAAACATTCAACCTACACAGCATTTGGACAACAAAAGGTTGAAGACAAAGTGCTCTAAAAATATATCTGGAAATTGTTGAACAAGTTCTTAATGCTGCTTTATTTACTAACCAGGAATTCAACCCTGAATTACCTCCCTGTCTCCTGCAGTGGGAGGGTGATGTGGCATTTCCAAGCCATCCACTCCCCAGCCAGCACTGAAACTCCCATCTGAAGGAGTGGCTGAGACCACCCACAGCACAGACAGAAATATGTAAATACCTCCCTTACACCTGCACAACCATGCCAGGAACACAGAGAAGGAGGGTGGATAAACAAGACAGCTGAAACCTTTGCATGATTGTGAAGCACTAAAATCCATCCTCAGATCAAACAGCTCTGGGTAACAATCTGCTTTGTAAGAACAGCTCTGCTGCTGCAAACTGAGAACAAAACCTCATGGAATGGCTGTGCAGTGATAGATCTCAGCATGTAACACCACCACATATCACACACAGGTGTAATCTAATTTATAAAAATACTCTATATTCATGTAGAGATATTAAGAAGCCAAATCCTGCTACAGAACTATTTTGTTTCTTGAAGCAGCAGCACATGATACTGCTCCCCTCACTGCAATACAGGCACCCTGATTTCCTAACAACACGTCCCCCAGCTCAGCTCTTCTGTTCTCACACAACGGGATTTTTCTGGTGGTTCTCAGATAAAATGCAAGAGCTGTTTACTCAGGACTTTTTACATACACAATCTATGCCCTGACATCAGGCTTTGAGTTAAAAAGCAGAACATTGAAGAGAATCTCTTTGTCTTCACCAGAGTATTTCTCCTCTACAAGCACAACTGGTACATGTTTACATCGTGGACTGCACTTTATAATGAAATTCAACATTATTGAACCCAACAATTCCTACCAACAACTGCCTCAGCAGGGGATGGGGAGAGCAAGGCTCAGTGAGTAACAAACAGGTAACCAGCTATTGCTGATGAGCATCTCTTTCTCACTGAGGATATTTTTGATATTGATGATGTCATGATCAAGAACTGCATTTTGACATTGCAGTTCAGCAACAAATGACAACTGTCTGAATTCATGATGCCTGGATCTGCACACAACAGGTAGAGGGGGTTTGGATCAACCAATGCTGGGCCATTCCTAGAATACAGACACTTCACAAGCAAAGCCTGAACTGTAAAGACTTTACAGGCAGTCTGTGACAAACTCCCCTGGTTCATTGGAGTAGTGCAAGCAGATCCTGGTGGTGAGCACTGCTCCTTCCTAAAGCTGGACACTTTGGCTAAAACCACCTCACACTGATACTGCATTCAGGTGTTGCAGGAGTTTTTGGCTTAGGAGAGGTTGGGAATGAGCAAACCTCCCAACCCAGACAACCTTCATGAAGGCAGACACTCTCTGGGCAGGATGTGCAGAGCTCAGTGTGGGTATGGCCCCAAACCTCCCTGTCTGCTGCCACGCAGGAATCTGGATCCCATGGAGATGATCTGAAGCCTGGAGTGTGAAAAGCTGGAACCAGATGTTGACAACAAGAAAAGGCATTTGAGAGGACCCATTTCTGGCAGAAGGCAGGCTGTGGGAGTGAGAGGGTCCTGAAGTAAGGCACATCTCTCTGCGAACAGAACCTTCAGGATTTTGCAGATGCAAAGCCACAATTTTTTAACACAGTACCGAACTCCACTATAAGAGCCTGGTATAAGGCTGGGAAATCAGTTTCTGCTTCCTTAGTTTCCTTAATTGTATTTTGACAATTTGCCAAAATAAATGCTATACTGCAAGCTCCATGGAATGGGAACACAGCCCTGTTTGTGAGCATCAACAGCCCTGCACCAGATATTTTTGGTAAGTCTAGACAAGAGACCCTGGAAAGTCACTGCAAAAACTACCTCTACACTGAAGAAGAAATGCATCCAGAAGACCTCCACAAGGATCAGGACATGCACAGACCGCACGACAGCTGTTTTGGTTGTGTTTTTTGCTTCAGGATATTTTTGTTTTGCCTTAGTGGGGTGGGAGAAGCAAGTCTTTCATAAGGCTGTGTCATCATCTTCCCCAAAGCCCCCCACCAGCAGTGAGTGCTTGTCTGGCTCACTGAGCACGATGCTGTTCACGGAGCGCTTGTCAGAGAGCAGGGAGTTGATGGAGGCTCTGCTGTAGGTGATGATTCGATCCATCAGGCTCAGCTTGGGGGAGCCGGCCCCGCTCTCGTCCAGCCCCACGTGGACACTGATCTCTGACGGGCTCTTGTGCCTCAGCTGGCCACGGGCACGCAGCTCCAGCTTCTCAGAACTCGGCTTCTGGTACCTAAGGAAGGAAAAACCAAAATATATCAATACCTCTGAAGCTGAAATACACTGGAATATGAACGGATTATGCACAAGTCAGAGGCATTTATAATTTGGCCAACAAGATTTCTCACAAACACACAAAGGCCATTAAGGAAATTCCCATTCTGAACACTTCTGGTTTGTACATCTCTTCCCATTAGAAATTACATTTCTAAACACTGCTGGTCTGCTTAACACAGACTTGTGAACTGTTATTCAAAAGCTCTCACAGTCCCACATTTATTTTCTGCCACTCAAAGTAGAAGACCTGAGCTTCAAATCCACATTACAAACCACAAGACTGTTCCTACTCACATCTTTAAGAGCAAAGAAGAAAGCACAACAGAGACTGAGGAGGCAGCCATGGCTGCAGATCCCATCCAGGGCTGCAGAACCAAACCAATGGGCAGGAAGACACCTAGAAAATGACATCAGCAGTAAGTTCAGAGCAGGAACACTGCAGGAACACTATTAATATATGCATTATGCATATATTAATAGATACAATTTCACACAGACTGTCCAGTTACAGTTGTTTTTTAACTTTTTAGTAAATGGGATTTTAGTTTAAATGACCAATATTTAATACATAAGGATTTGTGGTTTATCTCAATTAGAACCTCAGTCTGAAACTCAGAGGTGGCATGTCCTGCCCACCCTGCAATAAAACTGCTTGCTCACAGGATCAGCCTCTTTCAATAAACCTTTTATCTTGAAGCTGTTCTGATGTGCTGAGCACATCCATAGTGGCCATAGTGCAGCTCACTGATGCCTTGTGCAGGCTGGCCTAGAACAGAGCTAAAGAATAAAGCAGGGATTTATTCAAAGGCCTCAATGGATCCACATTGGGCAGCACAAAAGCCCAGCCAGGGCTACACCCAAGATCAACCAAAATGGGCACAAAATGCATGACTGGTCAGAGGGTCTCTCACTTTTATAAGTTCTGCTCCATTTGCATATTGGAATTAATTGTCCAATTATAGCTTTAGGTTATGAAGTCTCATCCTGCTTGTTTTTCTCTCTTCAATTCACCCTGGTTAATGCTTTTGGGGCCTGAAATTTGTTATCAGTTGTCCTTGGTCCCCAGCTAGAGAAGGAATTGTTTTGTCTCCCTGCTCAGAACTCCACACTAAAACAGCACAGAATCTGAAAAATATAAAAGCTAATACTTAAGGCATCATCACAGATATTCCACTGCAACGTCCCCAGGCAGAGAACTCTGCCCTTACTGACAGCCAGAAATAAAGACAATGGAAATTCTCCCACTCAACAGTAAATCACTGCAATCTTCTACTCACTGAGCCCAATCCAATTAGTGTAGGCAGCACTCACACACCTGCAGCTATGGGAACTCCAATGAGATTATAAATTAGAGCAAAGACAAAGTTGATCCGGATCCTCTTCACAGTTTTTCTGGACAAATCTATGCTTGCTACCACATCCATCAGGTCATCCTGCAAGTGAAAATGTTTATTGGAGCACTCAGAGAGACAGAAGGCACACAGGTGGTGTCTTCACAGTCCTGTGATACAGCTCACTACAGAGCACTGGATGTAACAGGCTAATCACAGTGAGCCCTCTGGAGGCTGCTCTGCTCAGGCCAATCCATCACAATCCAAGTAATGTCCACAGGACAGCTCCAAACACTGACCACAGTCTGCCAGGGAGTAGCTGATGTGTAGGAAGAAGTGCCTGTGCACCCTGGGGGTGACATGGGGAGTTACCCAAATGTAATTCATGTTTCTCAAAGGACACGTCACTTTGCTTCCTTTGCCACTCTCAAACTTTAATTACCCCAAAATGTGCAGTACCCAGAAAATGTGGAAGTTTCCTTCATGGGATAATCACTGCACTGAACACAGTGAAGACAATCTCTGCTCCAGCTCTCCAGCTGATGGAGCCTGGGCACCCCTGCATCACCCAAACCATCCTGGGCCTTCTGACCCCTCCTACCAGCTCCCTTTAAATCTGATTTCTTACCCTGATGAGAACCACATCAGCTGCCTCGATGGCCACATCCGTGCCCGTGCCAATGGCAATCCCCACGCTGGCCATGGCCAGGGCTGGGGAATCATTGATCCCATCTCCAACCATGGCCACACGCTTCCCCTCGTCCTGGAGCTGCTTCACTTTGGCCACTTTGTGCGAGGGGAGGACCTCTGCAAACACTTTGGTGATGCCAACCTGAACAGAGAGAGAGAGAGAGAGAGGACACAGCTTTTCCAGCAGCTGTCAAAGCTCCTGCCTGGAATGATGTGGCCAGGAAGAGTGAAACGCATTTGAACACTCATGAGCTAAAGAGCAAACCCAGCTGACGATATGAAAACAGCTCTGAATTTGAAGCTGATGTTACTTCAAAACATTCAAAAACTTCTTGATTCTTTATTCCAATTTTTTTTAAAACTACCATCTTTCACAGCAGAGTAGCCACCAGCAATATGAACATGCCACACCACCCTTCCTGCTGAAACCAGCCCCAGGCCACCAGCCCACCTGGGAGGCGATGGACCGGGCTGTTTTGCTGTTGTCACCAGTCATGAGGACAACTTCTAACCCCATGCTCTTCAAAGTGTACACTGCCAGCTCAGCCTCTGGCTTCACAGTATCTGCAATAGCTATCAAGCCACAGAGCACTCCTGAAAACAGAAAGAAAGTGTTTGTAATGAAGATCTTTTTCAATTTAGAAAAACTAACTTCCCCCAGTAAGTCGGTTCCAGAACCAGTTCATACTGACAGTAAAAGGTGGGATGATAAGAGGTATTAAGGCAGCAAGACAGAACATGGACAGTCCAACCACAATAAAATAAAAATTCCTTTTTTCTCTCCTTTTTCCCCTTTTGCTTTCTTTGAAGTCTTTGCACTGTATTATTATGCCCAACTGTCCTGTCAGCTGAGAAGTGCAGGAAGAGCCTTTCCCATAAGAAAGTGCTGTAAAACTGATTAATTATCTCTTTTCATCCCATTACTCTGCTTCAGCTGTAGCTGCTATGACATCACTACTTATTCATCTCTATTTAAGTGACGTTTCATGTGATATTTAGTGGAAATCAAACTGAATACAGCAGCCCTGAGCTCACCATCCACAGCTGCCAGGACAGCCGTGCGGCCTCTCCGCTCGTGTTCCATCATGGCTTTGTCCACCTCATTTCTCACCACCAGGCCATTCCTTGTCATCCATTCCCTGTTCCCGATGAGAACTGAGTATTTCTGAGAGGTCACAGTAGCTGAAGGAAGAAAACACAATGTGGATAACCAGGGAGCCTCCCTGCAGCTCATCCCAGCCAGGCTCTCCAGTATGCACTGGAACAGCACTGCAGAATCCAAACAGAAATGAAGAATTCCTCAACACTTTCTGCCCTGCTATCTCTTCATGTGACCTTCACAAGAGAGACACCAACATTTCTTCAGTCCTGGGGAGTCACCCCATGTCAGAGGGCCAAAAACCACAGGTCAAAGGACAGTAAAGGACCAAGACACCTTTTCAGTGATTCTGATTTCTATGAACAGCCCAATGCACCTGAAAGACCTAACAGCGAGCTGCTCTTGAGTGAAAACTAACCAGTTATGCAAATACACATAATTTTGGCTAGCAAATAGTAACTTGGCATGAAGCACAGTAAAGCCAGAGAGAGCTGACAGACAACTCCTGTCTGATTTTCCAGTCCCATATTTAACATGCGACTTGAAATTGCATTTAACTTAAATGTTCTGAGCGATGTGTGAGCATGAAATAAACTAATGAGCAACTATTTAATATGTGCCTTGATGTCAGCCCAGTTCTCCAAGGTGGAATTAGGTGACCTCATTCCTAAGGATCCTAAAGACACAGAAGCAAAAATTGTCCATTTTATTCTCAAACCCAGAATTAACTTACTTGGCAGTTCAGCATCAATGATCAAAGCAGGCTGCACTGATTCGTCTGCATTCTCCTCAATTTTCACAAGTGTCACATTTTTAACATTGTTTTCTTCAACCATTCTGTTTTTCCTGTAGAGCAATGCTTCAATATTGGTGACTTTGCAGCTAATGCCACAGCCAGGAACTACCTGAAAATCTGTACATGTCCCAAGGGTTTCTGAGTTCAGCTCCTAGAAAAAGAGGAGAGAAACTGATGAAATTTTAAAATATATAAAAGCACAATGCAATTATAAAGCCCACAAAATTGAAGTGCAGTTGAACACAGAGGAGGAGTGCAATAATCATCAAAATCTAGATCTGAATGGTGCCTCTAATACGGTTATATGGCTCCTCAATTAAACACAGCAACTACTCAATTTGCATGAACAGTCTTGTGGCACTGAGGACGTCCTGCCAAAGGTTCTTGCCCAGGGAGAGCAGGCTGAGTGTGGGAGCCCCTCACCTTCTTGCAGTACTTTGTGATGGCTGCTCCCAGGGGGTGCTCGCTGCTGCTCTCCGCTGTCCCCACGATCGCCAGCATTTTGTGACGAGGGAGGAGGTTCCCCTCCACCAGGAACTTCACCTGCATCACCTCTGGAGTGCCGTGGGTGATGGTCCCTGTTTTGTCAAACACCACCACCTTCACCTGCAGGAAAGCAGAAAGATTTCACTCAACGAACCAAGCATGGAGGTGCAGATTCCTTGGAAAAGCACCCACTAACTCCAAACACGGAGCCACGACCCAACACGGAACACCCCGGGCTGGACAGGACCCACCAGGACATTCCATCATCTTCTCCAAAGAGAACACACCATCACCCCCAGGCTGGGCAGCCTCGGGGCAGCCCAGTGCTCACCTTGTGAGCCATCTCCAGGGGCTCCCCGCCCTTGATGAGGATGCCGTTCTGGGCGCCCACGCCGGTGCCCACCATGACGGCGGTGGGGGTGGCCAGGCCCAGGGAGCAGGGACAGGCGATGCACAGCACCGTGATGGAGGCCTGGAAGGCGAAGCGGATGATCACCTCTGCTGCTGAAATGCTCTTGTTGTAGCCCTGGGCACGGAGGGAACTCGGTCAGAGAAGAAATCAAATAGGAACAACACGTTTGGCTACACGTTGTCTTGGAGGTTGGAAACATCTGCTAATGTATCTGCTGGGTATTAATACTCAGCAAAGTATACAAAACCTAAGATGAATGATTAAATTAATGATTAATTAACCAACTTGTTCTATATGCAGTTCTATACTGCATCTACCCAGTGATAGCTGCAGCTGCCCACTGGAGCTGGGGGTGCTCCCCTGGAGAAAAGGAGACTCAGGGGTGCCCTCCTCACTCTGCACAGCTCCTGAAAGGTGCCTGTGCTCAGCTGGGGCTGGGCTCTGTCTCCAGCAGCACTGACACAGCCAGAGCACACAGCCTCCAGCTGTGCCAAGGGAAATATGGGTTGGATATTAGGAAGAAGGTTTTACAGAAAGGGTGATAAAGTTCTGGAATGGCTGCCCGGGGAGGTGCTGGAGTCCCCATCCCTGGGTGTGTTTAACAAAGCCTGGATGTGGCACTGGGGGCCAGGGTTTAGTTGAAGTGTTAGGGCATGGGTTGGACTCAGTGATCTTTAAGGTCTCTTCCAACCCAGTGATTCTGTGAATTCTGTGAATTACCCTCAACTGTTTTATTTATAGGATATTTCCCTAAACAAGACACCACATGCTACAACTCTTTAATGATGCACTGGAATAAAAGATACTCTATCAAAGATATATATAGTAAGGAGCAAAAAAAGCAGATCTGAAGATGGCTTTCCTGGAAACTGAGAAATTCTAATCAGAAAGTTTTGAAACAAGAAACCCTGTGATCTAAGCAACACTTAAGTCCAAGTTGGAATCCTGACCCTCCTCTGGAATTTGTAATGAAGATGAATTCCACTGACTGCCAAGATGAATTTACAGAGCCACATACATAACTGGAGCTTGTGACAGGAGGGACTCCTTCTTCCCACAGAGGAGGGATGGATGGTGGGAAATTTTCAATGTTTAGTATTTCTTTTAATTAACTTTTTAAAAAAATCTTAGCTTACAAGAGTTGATTAATTACTGTGGATTCTCTTCAAGTATAAATGCAGGAATTATACAATATAAAAAAATACATAATGTAAAAAATGTAATGACAAAAGCAGTAATAGTCAGCAACTGCCTGCAAGGATAATCCAGAAAGGGAACCACTGCAGTCTAATAGAATTGTAAGGCTGTTTATTAAATATTTCAGAAGGTGTTTAAAGAGATTTACTTACCAGAAAGTACTTTTCCACTATTTCAAAATCCACAAACCCAATTATAATCCAGGCAAAAAGGGTAACCACAGAGACAGCCACAATAAAAGGAACGAAGTAGCCACTAAGTTTGTCTGCAAATTGCTGGATGGGAGCCTGGGAAGGAGAAACAGCACTCAGCACCATCATTTGTGTCTGAAGGCACAGAAGAATCACAGCTGCTGCTTGCAGCACACTTGGCTTGCCACACTTCCTAATTACAGATTTACTTAATAAGAGGATGAGACTTGGCTCAGTAGACAGGATCAGAGCCCTTATTCAGCAAGATCCTTCATTATGCAGCTGCAATTCAAACCCAAGCAGTCTCAGCCACCCCTGCAGTGATTTGGTGTGCTGCTGCCTGCATGAGACAGCAAACCTCAGGTGTTAAATGGGGTGATACTCAACCTTAGAGGTCTGGGCCTCCTCCACCAGTTTAACAATCTGGGACAGAGTGGTGTCAGCTCCCACGTGCGTGGCCGAGATGAGAAGGGACCCGTTCTGATTGATGGAGCCTGCAATCACTGTGCTGCCAGGCTTCTTGGTCACAGGCATGGCCTCACCTGAGAAAAGGGCAGCAACAGACACAGCACTGCTCAAAAAGGCACCTTTGGGACAGCTGCCAACTCCCAACACGGGGGAGGACATCAGCTTCAACCTCCCCTCTGGAGATTTGTTTAAAGGAAAAGAGTTTTACATTGGAAAAAGCAAATGCTGACCTGTGATGAGAGACTCATCCACCATGGAGTGTCCCTCAATGACACGGCCATCCACTGGGAATTTGCCTCCTGGGACCACTTTGACAATGTCCCCTCGCTGAACCAGCTCCACGTCCACTTGCTCCTCACTGCAATGGTGCAAAGGTTTTAGAAGAGACTAGAATTGCAGTGACCCAAGCAAAGGAGCTGGCACTGCACACTAAGCACAACCCCACTGGCTGGCATTAGTGCATACAGAACTGATCACAAGAAAGTCATAGTGCTCTTTGAAATGGCCTATTTTATCATAATTTTATTCACTTTCCAATTAAGAAAATCCACTAATTGTCTTATCACAGAAAAAAAAAAAAACAATAAACCAGAGCAGTGTTAACTCTGCATTTTAATATTCTTATTTGCCAGCAAATCTGAAGTTATTGGTGTCATAGTTCTATAGAATAGTAAAATTTGTCTGTGAATTAAGCATAATCTGAAGTTATTTGCTTCATAGTTCTATGGAATAGTAAAATTTGTCTGTGAATTAAGCATATTAACAACAAAAAAGGAACAACAGAAAAAGCAAATGATAAAGCAAGATACCTTAACAGAACGTTATCAGGGCCCAAGGTAACAATAGTAGCTTCAGTAGCTTGTAATGAAATTAGTCTTGCCAGTGCTTCTGAGGTTTTACCCTAGAATAATAATTTTCATGTTTTTCTGACTATACTATTAAAAAAAAAGCTGGGTAAATGACAACTGCGTACGTTGCAATTTACCCTTTTAAGAAAACATTTTTTGCAAACAGTCTGATATTAAGTCCAACTTCTATTAGTTCAGTTATTAAAGATGATTTCACAACACAGAAGGTTACAAGAAGCCAGCGGAGCCGCTGCCTGGGATGTTTTCACAAGGTGTGAGGTGGCTCTCAGTGCCCTGGTTTCTGCTTCCCTCACCTTTGCCACGTGCTCCAGCCAGCGGCCCAGCGAGATGAACACGAACAGCATCGGCGGCGTGTCGAAGAACGTCACAGGGTTCACTCTGGCCCTCTCAGCCATTGCCACCAGGAGGATGATGAAGGAGTAGAGGAAGGCAATGGACGTTGCCAGCACCACGAGCACGTCCATGTTGGCTGTGTTGTGCCTCAGTGCTCGGGAGGCCTGGATGTAGAAGTGCCACCCCCCGAACACCTGCAATGGCATTTCACACGGCTCTAGCACACAGCAGCAGCTTCTCCAGTTTATTTGTGGTATTTGCCCCTTTCCCTGAACAAAATCCCTGCTCTAGCAGGGGCTGTGGTCTTCCCACAGCACTCTCAGGTATTCTCAGGCCCTCCCAGTGGGATTCAGGACCTGGCTCAGGTTGGATTCTGCATGCTGAGGATTTTAAACTTTCTATGCTGAAGGGCACAGACCCACAAGAATATTCTGTATTCGACCTGAGGCCTTGGACAAGGCTTCCAAAACTGATTCATAGCACTGGGACTACAGGTGTGTAGTTTGATTAGAAATGTGCAATATCACAGGGTGGAAAACTTAAAGTTTAAGGTTTTAGAATATAGCAATATATGCAGGGCAAGATGGAGATTTTAGGGCAGTGGCTGGTTGTTCTTCACCTTCTTCTCCATGGGTTTGGGTGGTTTTGTGTAACTGGACAGAAAATTCCACGTTGCAGACTTCAGGTGATTAGTTATTGGGTTAAACGTGAAAATAATTTTAGGTGTCATTTCTTAATTGGATAATTTAGCCTTAAAAGACCTTGTAATGGAAGACTGTTAGCCATTTTTACAAGTGCCTCGTTAGTGAGGAACTGCAGAACTCACTGCTGTGAGACTGTAAGATAGATGAGAAATAAACACCTGAGTCTGAACGTGAACTACCATCTCGAGTGCCTTGACAGAGGTAGAAAAAAGAAGCCAGGAACCAGCACACAGCAGCTCTCCACAGCCTGCCCTGCCCCTGGGGTCCCCAGCACCCATTATTTTGGCAACAGCAGAAGCACATAAGAACATCAAAAGCATTTTGCATCAGCACAATTGCATTCACTTTTCAAACTTAATTTCTTCATCGCCTTCTAATTTGAGCATTTAAGCCCAACAAAGCAGGAGCTGGCACTCACCTGTACAGGGACACAGAATAAAAATGACAGGAAATTCATGACAGACAATCCTGGTAGGAGCTGGTATTCCAGGACCATGGAGGAGTGGAGGGCCTCCATCTCCGCACTGCTCACGTTGTGATGCGCGTGAGCGTGCGAGAGCTGGCTGTCCATCACCATCATGTAAATCATCAGCCCCATCACAGGGATACAGAAAACCAGGCTCACCACAAAAGACCTTTTCCACCTCAGATTTAAAAAGGGAGAAAGAAAAAAAAAAGGAAAAAAACACTTGTATTGCAGTCATGTGCTGGAGAATATTTTAAGTAGCAAGTCTGCACAGTCACAGAAAAAAATCATAGATTGATGGTTGAGTAACAAAGAAGAATCATGTTTATGGACTCTTAGTATGTTCAGGAATACTTACTGCCTGATTTCCTGCTTGTGATCCAGATGACTGGCAGATCTATCCTTTTTGACTAAGGAAGTAGTAAAACCTAAATCCTAAGGGAAAAAAAGCACAATAATAAAAAAAGAGAACAGTCTGTTCTAAAATGCACGTTGTGCTCAGTTACTGGCAAATTACTGATGGTGCCAGTCTTATCTTTGATTAACTTTATTACCATTTCTGGTATAAAATGCTATTATTGTTTAGTTCCTGTTGTCTGTTACTATTGTTTAGTTACTTTTCAAGAAGAGAAAAGCAATCTGATGTAGAAATTAACCTTTGTGGAACAAAATACTATTCCAAAATGTGGCTTCCAAAATGGTTGTTCTTAAAGCACAGAAATTGAGAAACTGAAGGAGAACGCTGAGAAACTTATTTCACATCTCACCTGCAACAGTACCTTATTTTTAAATAAATGTTCTTGATTTTTCTACAACCCTATAGCTGGTATCTCAAAGTCTACCATGACCTGGTTTTCACAGTATTTATTATCAAAAACATAGGCAAACTTGTAACAGAGCATTTTTAAGCTAGAACACACAAATTAGCTGCTGAAACCTGCACTAAGATGACAGAAGATGGAAGGAGAGAGATCTATTTTTTTTGCTTTAACAGCCTTTCCTTCTATTTCTGGGGTGTGTAACTCTTCCAAGGACACTAGATATTTTAGGAGACTTGGTGCCTACATGAAACTCACCTTTATCACTTGTATGACATCTCGAGGACCAATGGCCTCTGGGTCATATTTGATGTGGGCTTTGTTGGTCGCAAGAGCTACGGAGCAGTACAAGACACCATTGGTCTTCATGAGGGTGGATTCTATCTTGTGCACACAGGAGGCACAGGTCATCCCTCTCACCTGGAAAAGAAAGGTTCCTTTCTGTTGGCAAAGCACAGGTTACCTGACAAAAGCACCTTAACAAGTAAGAAAAGCACTTGTGACTATGCTGCATTATTTATTGCTTTGATCTGGGGTGTGAGCACTGTAGAATCAAAAAACAGTTTGGGCTGGAAAGGACCTTAAAGACCATCCAGCTCCAACCCCTGCCTTGGGCAGGGATGCCTCCCACAGGATAATGTTGCTCAGGGTTCCCTCCAACCCTTTTAGGGGAAGCACAGCACAGGAACAAAGTTATTAAGCCCTGCTAAAGCTCTGTGGGATGTTCAGTCTCAGAGCTGGGGGACACTGAGCTACACTCAGCTTCAAAAAGTAAAACAACAACAAAAAACCAAACAAACAAACAACAAAAAAAAGTAAATTCTAGCAACAGGAAGAACAAACAGAAAAATACAGGAATATTTTTCTGCATTTTCACTCTAGCAACAAAAAAAAGTAAATTCTAGCAACAGGAAGAACAAACAAAAAAATACATTTTCTGCATTTTCACTCTATTAGTAGTAAGCAAGCACAGTTTGCAGGACAGATAAAATCTGTGATGCACACCTGATGTACCATTATATTTAATTTTTTATAAATTAACCTCTATTACACTATTAATCTCTAGTCAGTGGGCACTAACACAGGCACATCCAACAGCTAAAAGCAATAAAAGCTGAAGATGGCTGGGTTTAATGATCAGCTTACAACAAGTTCCAGAATGCCATCTCCTTCCCCACAGCTTTCCATCACGGTGGCTCCGAAGCCCAGCTCCCGGATGAGCTCTGCAATGGCTGCAGGGTGAATGACAGCAGGGTTGTACCTCACTTCTGCCTTCCCTGCCATCAGGGCAACAAGGATCGAGTGGATTCCTAGGAAATAAAGTGTGTGAGTGGCAGATCAGGCTTAGGAAGCATCCTGCATTTATTGTAACGTGAGGGCACGAAACAATTGATTGAAATTGGGAAAGCTTCCGTGTCATATATAAAGAGAAACATCTCGTGTTTGGAAGCTACACCAGCGCCTCAGTGCAGGTGTGACAGATGAAAGCATCACCCCGCATGAGCAGCATGCCTGTAACAGTCTAATTACAAACATTCTGTCCATGCTACACAATACAATATCTATTTTTCCTTAAAAGAAGTTCTTCTGAACCACAGTGCTCCATATTTCTCTGATCTGCATTTACCATTTCTGGAAGCCTTTTTTAAGAAGAACCTGTATGAGAAAGGGCAGATCTAACAGTGCAATCCTACTGGGCACTGAGAGGATTTAGATCCATCCATTTTCTAGGATGAAAAAAATTAAAATCCAGGCTGACTTGAAACCCATCCATCTTCATTATGATAATTAAACACAGTCTGCATTAATGACTCTGTTACATCACAGTCATGCGGCCATTTATTCCTGCAAATATAATCACAGACACCAGTGCCCTGACTCGCAGAGCTAAAATTAACCTGTGTCCCTTTAATCCACTCACACTGTCCCTTCTCACAGCTCCCTAAAGCTCACATCTGCTTCTGCCTTTCAGCTGCACACCTGGGAACCTCCCTCCAGGAGGAAAGAGCTGTTCTTCCTTCAAAAGGATTCCCTGTTTAATCCAAATATTCTCTGGAGCGCTCAACTGCTGCTTTTGCAACAGCAGAGTCTGGGCAGCACGTCCACAATGCAGCAAGGATGTCCCTGCTCCCAGCCTATGGGCCAGAGGTGAGGAGGAACACCTGTCCTGACAACCCATCCCTTAAAAACACTGCATAAGCCAGAAGGATTCTCCAAACAAATGCTTGGAAATGTAACAGACTGTGCTGACAGACATCTCACCGTCCTCCCTTCTCAGATTCCTCTCGATGTTGGCCACGCACGAGGCGCACGTCATTCCTGTGACCTGCACGTAGCACTTGGAGATGGTCTTGCTCTCCTGCCTGCCCAGCTGGGCTGGTGGCACTTTGGAGGGTGGCTCAGGCTTGTGAGAGTCCAGCTGTGCTTCAGGGCAGGGCTGAGCTTTGGCCACAGGGAGCTCTGCCTTTGCTGCAAAGGAGACAGCAGTTTGTGACAGTGTGAACAGCCAGAGCAGGGAGGGATGAGCTGCTGAGACACTGCTGTTCACTGGGACTGAAAATGAAACTGTGATTGTACACACCTTGTCAGTCTGACCCACCCACTCCTCTGGAGTTCAGAGTCAGCAAAAGAAAACAAGACAAAGGTGGGCCACCGATCAACTTACTGGTTTGTTACGACTTTGCTCATCTGTTACTACTTTCCTCATTGTCTTTGTTCTGTTGCACACCCTTTGTCCTCTCCTGTAGCTGGAAGCAAAACCTCTGCGTTGCAACCTTAGTTTCACACACAGTTTCACTGACTTTACCTGGAGCACAAAGCTGAACTTGTAAGCAAGTGCATGTTTCATAAGCAAAACCGATGTTTTTAACCTTAGAGAGGGGCTCTGGAACTACAGGCTCCTTACAGCAATTCAGGGGATGCTCTGTTTGCAGGAACAGGGTGAAAAGGATTAAATGTGAGCACCCAACCACTTCTGCAGCTATTGACATAAAAGAGCATTTATCTGACATATTTCTATTTCTAGACACCTCAAACATTTGAATCAATCTGATGTATTAAAGGATGTGTACATTATCTTTAATGATCTCATCTGCAGTGAAGATATAAAGCTTCTCTTGGCAAGCACAAAGTGTATGTCAGCTGCTAAATTTCATCTTGGGTTGTACCAAATCTAAACATAACTGCATAATCCTTATAAATTTAAGTTTCACATGTCATTACCTGGAAAGGATGCATCAAATCCCATATCCTCTATTGAGGACCTCAAGTCTTCTGGGCTTGTTTGCAGTGGGTCATATTCTATAGTTCCAGTTCCATTTGGGAGAGAGACAAGAACAGATTTCACACCTGCCTTCTGGGACAGCACTCCCTCGATGGACTGCACACAGGAGTTGCAAGTCATGCCCTCAATATTGATCACAACAACTTGAGTGAGGGGCTGGCTGGGATCCTTGGAAGCAGGGTGAGATTTCAGTGGAGATGCCAGTGTGGGGAAAAGTGCCAGGTTCTCATGCTCCTCAGGAAGGCTGACTCTGAACCTCTCTGGAGACACATTCTCCACAGCTTTCCTCAGCTTCTCTATGCTAATTAAGCTTGGGTTGTAGTTTATAGCAGCAGATTTGTTCTCTAAAGAAACCACAACGCTCGCCACCGCCGGCAGCTCCGACACGGTGCTCTGGATGTTGAGGACACAGGAATTGCAGTGCATCCCCTCAACTCTGAACACAACTGTCTTTGTGCCAGTCCCACTGGGGTTTTCTCTCTGTGATGCCTCAGAGCTCTTGGGCTGAGCATTCCTCAGCCTCTCCAGGTCAATCCCACTGAGCTTCAGGGGTCTAGGCTGCTTTTTGAAGGCTGCTGTGAAACCCGCTGCTTCAATCTGCTGTTTTATTTCTTCTGCTGTGATTAGAGGAGGCTGGTAGACAACAACAGCTTCCTTATTGTCCAGGGACACTGGAAATTAATCAATAAAATAAGTGTGTGTCACTGCCCTACGCATAATAACCACATCACAGGATCTTGTCAAAGCTTTTCAGCAACACTTTAAATGGCCAGAAATGTAACTGCAACAGAAAGGAGATTTCATTGATTTCATTGGTCAAACAACTTAGTTCTTTAACCAGTTTTTGTCTAATACTACAACAATTTTCAACTCCTCCTCAAATTTTTTCTCTTTCCTCAGGATTTTCATAAATGGCATCACTACTTCTTACTGAATTTATCCTTGTTTTGGGGTCTGTGGCAATACACTTATCCCAAAGCTAACTATATCAATAAGCTGGTATTGCCTTTTAGGTTTTTAATATGAACTATTATTAATTACAATTTTAAAAAGGCATCTGTTATTAGAGATTTCTATAACTGGTAATAAAATTATGGAACACAACTACTCCAGGTTGCCTACCAATGCAAAACAACCACTGAACACCATCATCCATGTAAGAGCCAGATCCTTCTCACAATGTAGGCTCCTTTCTTCATTTCTAGTCCACACTAAAAACATAATTAAATACCCAGTCCCACAAAGAGTCACTGCCACACTCAGCTATCTCATCTCAAACCTCCAATGCCATCAGAGGACAAACAGCACGGCCAACCTCAATTTACATAAAAACTCACTAAGGTTGTACCTCTCATCTGTTGAACTCCTTGCAATTTGCCAGCTTAGATTTCCATAAAAACAAACTAAGGTTTTACCTCTAATCCTCTGAACTCCCTGCAGTTTGCCAAGCTTCCCCTCGATGGTGCTGGTGCAGGAGTGACAGGTCATGCCATTGACCTTCAGGCGCAGCACAGCGCTGCTTGCCTGGGACCAGCTGGAATCGTCCCACGTTCCAGGTGTCACCTCTGGCAGAGAGATGCTCAAATCTGCTCCTGGCACCATCTGGGTAATGTGCCTGCCATTGGTGATGGAAGGGATGAACGTCACCACTGCAGTTCTTTGGTCAGAGGACACTTTCACATCCACGATCCCTTTGTTGCTCAGCAGCGTGGCACAGATCTGCCTGGGCGTTAGGGCTGACTGGGCAGGCAGGGTGAGGAAAATTGTGTCAGGTAGAACAGGTTGTGGGGTTGAATCAGCCAGGGTAGCATCAAATCCCATGTCACAGATGGCTTCCTGCAGAGTCACTGGGGTTTGCAGCTTGGAGTCGTAGATGACGACGGCATTCTTGTCCTCCAGAGAGACCTCGAGGGGATAAACAAAGCAACTGAGCAACCTGCACCACAGAGCTGGGAGCTGACACTGCACCAGACTGGAAACTGCTTTGACTTGCAAAGATTAGCAATACTCCTCCAGTACAGCTTTCACTATTCACCTCAAAGAGCAAAGGCACACTGAGTGACTCCTGCTCTCCTCTGCGACCACAGGGCTGGAGAGAACAGATCCCAGCTCCAGGATCCAGAGTCTGTCTGGTGGAGAGAACAGATCCCAGCTACAGGATCCAGAGTCTGTCTGGTGGAGAGAACAGATCCCAGCCCCAGCATCCTTTACCAGTCTGTCTGGTGGAGAGAACAGATCCCAGCCCCAGCATCCTTTACCAGTCTGTCTGGTGGAGAGAACAGATGCCAGCCCCATTCCCAGCTCCAGCATCCTTTACCAATCTGTCTGGCCACTTCTACTTGCAACACCCAGACAGCACCAACGCTAATGAAACTTCCAGAGCCAAATTCACTTCAATTAAGATGATTAACCCAATTCAACCCCTGGAGCAAAACAGCCCACAGAAGAAATTCGAATCAGTTAGCAGAAGTTCTAATGCAGTTAGGAGTAACTGCCCCCAGGCTACAAGGAGGGAAGAAAAAACACTCTCTGAAAAAACCCACAGCTTTAAGCAGCAGTGAAAGGAGCCCAGCATTTCCAGGCAATGGAGGCACAGGCTGGTAACCTGCTGTGAGCAAAAACCTGCATTAGACTTCACCAAAACTCACTTTAGACACCTGATATGTGACAAACATTAAAGAAGCTGGATTTCCTCTCTTTGTACATTTTGGTGATCCAGAGACATCCTCATTTGGTAATAACCTTTCCCATCTGATGATACACATGGCCTCAATTTAATTTGCTCCCAACAGAGGATATATCAAACACAATAACTGCAGTTTCCAAAAAGAAAAAGCAATGCCTGCCAGAGGCCCAACACATTACCAATTCAATTCTATCTTTCCTCTGGGCAAAGGTACAACCTAAAGACCACAGCCATGATTAAATTATATCAGTTAAATCATTTTAAGAACCACCTTTCCCCATTTCTGTCCCAATTATAGGCCTTAGCAGAATTAGCAACATGGACATTTAAGGGTTTAATTGCAGAATAACCTAAAAGCAGCTGTTTGTCTGTATTAGTCATCTAACATTCATGTCCCTTGCTGACCTAATTCATAATCACTACACAAATCCCTGTTTTATATTCCCAGAGAATTTTCTGAATCAACTGATCTGCCTAGACTGAAGCTCTGATGCTGTAAAAAGGATAATTACTAAATATAACCTCTTAAAGTTTCTTAAGAGTCCTGCTCTACTCAGACTAAGGTTTTGCAATGTATCTTTTGAAATAGCATTCAGCTTTAGGATAAGGTATTTACCTAAAAACCTAAACACAAAAACTTTAATATTGTCCTTTTAAAAACCTACTTCATTCCTTTTGTAAGAGGCACTGACAATGCACCTTGTACAAATCTCCTTATCCAATCCAAAGTCCCCTGTGTATTCTCAGAAATCACCTGAGAAAACACAAGGCTGACAAAATGGCTAGAATAAGGAGAAAGAGAAGATTCTGAAATCAGATTGTTTGGGGGTATAATTTTCCAGGCTGCTTTTAGCCCTATCTGGGTTCATGCTTGCAGACACCCAGTGATTTATCTGGCCGTGCACAGGGGGCTGTTCAGAGCTGTCACAGCACAAACTCACATTAAAGCTCCTCTCCAGCTGAAGGAAGATGAAAAAATTATCTGTCTTGTAAATTTTGCTGCTTTTTACCAAAATTTCTGTACACAAACACCTATTTCAGGCCACAGGGAATTGCTCTGAGCTGTGCAGCACCTACTCTGCAGGGGAAGTACACAGCAATGGGTCCTGCAAAACCAGCTCCAGACAATGATCACACAAACCCCAAATTAAAAATGTGCCCAGCTCTGTGTGCCCTAAGACATCCCCACAAAACAGGTGTTAACTGTTGATAAAACCAGGAAGATATTATTTTCTTTGGAGTAAAGTCAACTACTACAGAATGTAAGAGGATGTTTTCAGAACACAGATACTAAATAAATAAACTTCTCAATTTTCTCTGGTTAGAACTGTTCTTTCTACCACAGGCTGGGTTACAAAATTCATAGGGGTCTGCCAGCTTTTTAATTACTTCCATTATTAAAACTACTGTAAAACTATGTATTCTGCAAGGATGATCAGCTCACCCTGGAATATTCTACAGTCCAATATTTTGCCCATGACAGAAGAAAGATTAACAATGTTGCTGTCTGCTCTGAGCTAAGAAAAGTTAAAACTAAGTCAGGCAAAGAAAGCCTGAATTAGGACAAACCCCGTTCTTGCTTTTTTTTTCCCCCCATTACTTCACAATACTGAGTTAATTGTAAAGCAGACAATCAATTAAGAGCAACAATGACTTAACTCCCTCTGCAGTGAAGCCAGCACCTGTTTTTCTTTTATTTACCGGAAATACACCAATGCACCTCCAACGTCAGAATAAACTCTCCCTATGTTATTTTCCTCTCTCAGAGCACAATTCCTCATGGTTTCTCATCCAAGCCTTTGCTAGAAGCAGTGCTGGAGTCACTTACTTTAATGCTGTGGATGCCATTCATCCTGCCAAGGTGCTGCTCGATGCTCTGCACACAGGAGCTGCAGGTCATCCCCTCCACGCCGATGGCCACGCGCTTCGCCTCCATGGTGGGTTCTACTCAGGTCTGCTCATTGCTGCTGCCTAAAACCAACCAGGACATTAGCTCCTAGAGAATGTCACAGATTGAAATAATACAGGGATGCAGTGCAAGGAGTCCCCGTGCCAGGGGTTGGGATGAGAGGAGCTTCCAGGTCCCTTCCAACCCAAACCATTCTGGGATTCTAGGGCTTAACAGAGGAATTCCTTCACCACTTGGAACTCTGGTAGATGTCAGAACCTGAGCAGGTATCAACAGAATGGAAAACTCCACATATTTATTCCCATGAATTCTCAAAACAGGAAAGAGTTCAGATATCTATTATTCAATTTGGGTTGCACAGGAGATCATTTAATTACATGCTGCAAGCTGTGGCTCACTGGTGTGAGATATTAAATTATAGAGGGAAGCAGGAGAGAGAGAGGGACAGCAGCTCCTGGAATGCTGAAACAAGGAGATGGCACATCAACTGGTAACTCTGCTTTTCCACATCTCTCTCTCATATATTGCCCCCTGTTTGGAAAAACAAGTGACACTGAAGTTAGCCCAGGCAGCAAATCAAGCTGTTTGCCACACCTCATTTAGAAAGGTCCCATTTCTCCTTCTCTGAAGAGTTAAATTACTATTTTTGCTCATAAAAACAAGCCCAGGAAAAAAAATTACTGAACCTAAATGAAATTTGTAGAAATAACAGTTAATGGAAAGGACTTCTTTTGCCCAATGCATAAACTGTTAACTGACTGAGGGGGAAAGAGTGGGCAATAAGAAAATCTCCAGATTTTTATATGTTGAAAAAAGTAATGCAAGGTTTTATTGACAGAGTTCAGTGACCAGGGAAATGATCACAGTTAATGTTTGGCAGCAATGGAAGCAGCAGTAAAATCTGATGAGTAACTGAGGAGCTGAAGTGAAGCACAAGCTGAACTTGTTTTCTTTCCCTGAGGACTTATCTTGGAAAACTCAATTGATGTTTAGTAAAATAAATTTTTCCTGCTCCACGGTGACATTTCCAGGCTGCTCCCCGTTACAGAAGGCCTGAAGGGTTCTGCTTTCACTTTGAGACGTGCCACAAACCACGTAAGAATACAAGGAAGTTTCATCATTGAAACCGGTTTACCTCCCTGATGCACAGAAACTAAATGTTGAACTTAATTAACAGGCAGTGAAAGAAGTATAAAACTGGGAATGCTGACTTTTCCAATAGATTAAATACATTTCATCCCTGCTAAGAACAGAAAAAGACAACTCTCCCTGAGGAGTTATTACAGATCTCACCTCTCCCCTGCTCTTGCAGGAGCTATTGGAAACACTCAATATTTGTGTGTGAATACCCACACGTTACAGAAATGCACAACTGTTACAAGAATTATCAACCAACAAGAAAGTGTATTTTAAGCAAATTTCATACAGCAGCTCCTTTCTCAGGCTGATCTGCACACTCAGAGCTACAAAACACTTGAAAAACCACTGAGTTACCTAAGAAAACACTGGCTGTCCTGCCATCCCATTGGAATGTGATCCTCCGTGCCCAGCTGGTCCCCAAGGAATGCCCAGGGCACACCCAGCAAACAAGGACAGCACTGTAACCCACAGTCAGGGACACAGCAATAGTCCCACAGCCCGAAACACAAACCAAGCTGCAAAAAGCAACTGACTTGTAGAGAACTTTGTGAGCACAGCCAGGCACGTGGGGCTAAAATCAGACATCGCGACAGAACCAATCTGCCCTCCAGTAAGTGTGGAGATGTGAATTTAAAACATTTCAGGTACTACACCAACTTGAACACCTGTAACTGTACTTTGAAAACAAAAATAAAGTAAGGGCACACTCTGGCTGTGAGCTGCTGTCTGAAAGAATCAAAGGATGGCGAGATGCTGCCTTGGAGGAGAGCTGGGGCACAGCTGTGAGCCAGGGAAAGCCTGCTGAGCTCCTGCCCGCCCTCCTGGGCTTGGGTTTAAGAGACTCAACTGCAGGTGCAATAACATCCATTTTTACAAAACCAGGATCCAATGTTAAAGGCTCTCTGTCAAACAAACAGCCACACTCACAGTACACTGAATTAGCACTGATTACAGTAACCAGCAGCACCGCTACCAAATGCCCACCAACGCATTCAAAACCCAACTGTTTAAATATGTAAAAATAACATTAAACTTCTGTTCATATCTATTATTATTACAGTTTGTATGGACAAAGTGTTTCCTCCATTTTCTCACTCTGTTTCCTTGCCCTTCCGCTGTTCATTTACCAACACAGCAGGGAAAACCCTTTCCTGCAAGAGGCTGAAATTAAAACAAAAACCATATAGGCATAAGAAAAAAAAAAAATTAATACTTCCTTTTTTACCCCTCAAGGCCCCAAAGTACTAGGACTGAAACCAGAACTTCCATCACTAGAATTGATCTGTTGGACCAAACTGGCTCTTTGTTTTGTCCTCTGACCTTCCTTTGAGAGGGACCCAGATCTCTCTGACATGAGCATCACCCACAGCTCCCTGCTGCTGGGGAAGACAGCCAGTGTGGATTTTTATTTGCTTTGTTGCAGGTTGCTAACAGTTTTTATACTAATTTTAAAAACAAGTTCTCTAAAAGATGAGACATGTCCAAATCTAATGGCCTCTTCAATCAGTCACATTATTATGAACACTGCATTGTTAATGAGCTGTTTCTCAATCTCTGTTTTCTGTATAGCCTTGCTGAAATTTCTAAAAGCCAAACTGTCTGGATTTCGAATGCTCCTGAAGCTTCAAAGAGATCTTATTCTCAGAATGGAATATAAGGTTATAGACAGTGACTCTAAATAGACAAATCCTCTTTTCCTCCTCTTGCAAAATTCCCAGCAGAAGCAGTTAAACCTAAATTTCATCTCAGGCTGTATTCTACCTTGTCTTATTAATTTCATTTCTGATGCTCTGCCTCCCTTACAAGTGCTTCAGGGTACAAAGAATTTGTCAGAAACTTGAATGAAATGTTTGTTATATTTCCTCCTGAAGTCCATGACTAAGCAGACTGAAAACACCTGTTACACCAATGAATTAAGACTAGATGCACACAAAAGGTAGACGAATATTAACAATTTAATCCCAGTTCTCCTCACTTGGGTCAACATTTTCCCAAGAAATGACTTAGAAGTCAAAATATCTGCAGCAATCCATATATTCCACATCAATGGCTTTTGCAAGTTAGCATGAACACATCCTTTTAATTATAATTTATTTTCTTACAGAGAAAAGACTTGAAGCTGAAGTCCTGAAAAGACCTGAGATGCTAAGTTACAGGTTACACAGGTTTTAAAGAAAAAATAATGCTTTTATTCTTATCCAATTGCTCCATCTATAAAACACCTTTACCATCAATTAGTAAAGAATTTAATGATTTGACAGCACAAAGAAATGGCAGTTCCCTTTAGGAGTTGCCAGCTCTGTGTTTAGTTCCATTTTCTTCAAGGAAGTCAGTTAGTGCTTCTGAGAAGTAAATGAAGCAATAAAAAGAGGTGATTTCTACTTCCAAGAGAAATTTCTCCCTATGGAAAGGAAAATTCAATAGTGATCATGCACAAGGTAACTGAGACACTCATTCATCTCTGTAAACAGTTTTTTGATGGGCTAACACCAGTCACCAAGTAAAATATCTGAAGAAATAAAGCTCAATGAGGTTATAGAATTCATAAACCCACACTATCAAAAAAAAAAAAAAAAAAAAAAAGAAAAAAAAATGAGCAATGCAAAGAGGAAGTTACAACACCAGCAAAAACTGAAGAGTCCCATTTAACCCTGAAAAGGCACCTTGGTGCTTCTAATATCTGAGCACACCCAGGCATCCCCGAGCAGCAGAGCTCTGTGCCCCACAGACACACTCTGGGCCAGTTTTGGGACTAGCAGGGGAACAACCAGGGATGACAGATGCTTCTGGTTACCTGCACAGTTCCAGTTTTCACCAGTTTATAATTCCTTGCATTTAAAGCTGCTGAAGTTAAAAGAGGTCACAGCTTGGCAAATACCACACAAATGCCAGCAACAGAATCTCACAAGTTTAATTACAGCCTTCGGATTTTATTAAATTTCTAAATGGCCAAGTGCAACTTGGCTTCTTTATTTATGGCAGCAGAAAGCTAAATCACTTTTTACATTAAATGGAAAAAAGGTGCCTGTCCCTCAGTGTCTGCAGGGACCTATGGAAAAGAGCAAAGGGCAGAAGAGGAAAAAGCTGCATCATCTCACCCTTGGGCTTGAAAAGTGCTACAGGAGATGGGTCCAACAGGGAAGAAGGAGGTTTTATAGGGTTCACGGGCAAACAGAGCCACTGGAAAGTGTGACTAGGTAGGAGATATGTGTGATAGGCCCATGGGTAGATGAGGCTTAATCATTGAGAGAGAAACTGTGCATCTGCAATAAATGTCACAGCTACGTGACACTTTAAATAGGTTGTAATTCATGTTGCTCAAGACTTTAACAAGCCTTGCTTGGTCAGCGGAGCGTGGAAATTGCTCTCAGGGAATTTATTTCTGTACCAACTGCATAGGGAAAAAAATAAAAGCATGTCTTGCAAACATTCTGCTTCACTTCCAAGGAGTTTTACAGTACTTGAGACAAATTCTTAGCAAATCCTTTAACTCGTTCTTGGCTTTCCACAACCTCCTGAAGTCAGATTTTTGGAGAACAAGAATGTTTCCTTGGAAGAACCATAGGAAACATTATGAGCAGAATATAATTTACAACCCCTTGTTATGTAAGCATACCAAGGTCAATGGGGGCTCTTCAATCTTAAGCTTAGTCTCAAAGTACTCAGCAGAACAAGGTGGAATGCATTACACAGTAAAAATAATTCTTATTTTTAAGTAAGACAGCAAACGACACATGATGTTAGCTTTTGCTTCCCTGCTTGGCCACCTGGGAAGGAAAAAAAGCTTCAGGTCTTTTCTCTACTAAGAAAATACATTACAATTATTAATTCCTAATCAAACTGTGTTTGTGCTCACACAGGGCATTCTCACACACACGAAGTCCCACACTACCAAATCCCTGCCTATTTACATCCACACAATTCAACAAGTGTTTAAGTACAGAACTCAACCTTTGCTGACTGCATGAAAGATTTTAAGATTACTTTTAACTTTACACTACTTACATACAATTTCCAGAACATAAACACAGGGAGGCAATAGTTAAGTTGTGTTGTTCTTGCTCATTTTTGCGAGATTTCACCCCAAAGCATCATCAACAACTATTTGCCCTTTTCCAGAATATCCACACTATGCTTCTAATTAGAAAAAGGTGCTTGTGCACAGAGTGCTGCCATCATAATTTGGCAAAAGGTGACACCAGAATAAAGACTAAGTAAGGAGTTTCAGAGGAGCAGCTCCGAATTGGAACAGCAGCTCAGTGACTCACGCGCCCCGAGACTTTCCCTGGCACTGACAGGAGCAGCACAGGGACTTTTCCAAGCGAGCGCACACTTCCTGCGGGCCAAGACCCGCACCGAGCACAGCCCCGGGAGCGGAGCCGGGCTCCGGCCCGCTGCCCCCGGGAAGCGGCTGGGCAGGAGCCGCCGCGCGGGCCCCGGGGCTGCACACGAGATGCCGCCGAGGCGCTCCGGGGTGAAGCCCCGGGACACCCCCGTCCCCGCCGGGCTGGGGTACCCTCGCACACCGGACGGCGCCTCCGGGGGGCTGGACAGAGCCGGGCCGAGCCGGGCGGGTTCCGGGGCCCGGACGCTCCCGTCCCGTGCGGGGCACGCAGCCCGGCACCGCCGGGGACACGGCGACAGCGGCCCGGGGACAGCCCCGGAGCACGGGGGAAAGCGGGAGACCCCAGGCGGGTCCGCACGCACCTGAGGCCGCGGGAGCGCCCCCGGAGGGAAGCGGGAACCCCGCGAGGGTCCGCGCTGCCGGGGACAGCCCCGGAGATCGGGGGAGCGGCAGCTCCGAGCCGATGGAGGGAAACAACTAAGGCGGGGCCCCGAGAAGCGTCCGCACCGACGGAGGGAAACAACGAAGGCGGGGTCCCGAGGCGGGCCCGCGCCGCCGGAGGGAGGGGAGCCCCGAGCGGGGCCCGACTCACCGAGACCGCGGGCTCCGAGCGCCGCTCCCGGCCCGGCACCGCCGGGCTCTTCCCCCGCCGCGCCACGTGACCACCCGCTCGGCCCCGCCCGCGGGCACGTGACGCGGGCGGGCACGTGACGGCGGCGGGAAAGGCGGGGCCGCAGCCGCGCTCGCTGTCACTGTCACTGTCCCGCCACAGGAGCCCGCCCGCCGCAGGGACCGCGGCTCGGCCCAGCCGCTCCCAGCCCCGCCATGCCGGGATCCCTGAGCATCAAACGCCAGCGTGAGCCCCTAACTGCTCTTTTCCCACCTCATTTCTCTGGTTACTTCTACCGCAAACAGAAGTTACATGCAGAGACAGGGTTGGAACCACCCCAAATCCGGGTACCTCCCACCCCAAATCGTTCTGGGATTCCCCAGGAGTAAAATAGCAAAGTCCCATTGATCCTGGGATACTGACTGCTCCTGTGGAGCCTCTCCAACTCAAAACTGAATTTAATTTCTTCACAACTCTCAGGGGTCACGGGAGAAGCAGCCTACTAGCAATGGGATTCAAGCCATAAAAATCCTTATGTGAAAGAAAAAAAGGGATTTCAACTTTGTCATTAAAAGTCAGATGTAAAGGGATGTTCACTCTGCAGTGGGAATGCAGTGAGGTTGATTCACACACACACCTGGCTAAATGAAAAAGTTCTGGACTTGTCCTTTATCCACCAGTGATTTTTACAACAACACCTGGGACTGTGTAAAATTTCTTGGGAGTTTTTACACTATTTCTTACACTTCAGCAGAAGCAGAGCACAGAGGAAACCTGGAAGAGCCAGACAGGTTTCTAGTTATGTTTATTAGATCAGGAATGCCACTGTCCAAGTGGAAATCAGGGAACAAATGCCACTACATGACCATTTTCTCAGTGAAAGTTCAGACCAGTTCATTAGAAGCAGAGGCTGTCACTCCCTCCATTCACTTGGAGCCACTCTGCCAACAGGTGAAAAGCCCCACTCGATTTTCAGCGTTGTGAGCACCTGTAAAGGGATAAAACCCAAGATTATTAATTCTGAAATCAAAGAAAGCTTTGGACATGGGGTTATTTTTATTGTTTTCAGCTCAGATTTCTTGTTATTAGAACACACATCTCATTAACTTTCTAATTAAAGAAGTAGAATATATTTATATTGAACAGGGTTTCAGTTTTCTATTTCGAAATACCCAAGTGTAGAAGAAAGAATCTGGAATGTAAAACCCCACTACCATATTGGTATTTTCATCTAGAGGTTTTGCTGCTGAAAGCTGTACTGTAGAGGTTTGACATCCCAAGTAAAATTGAGAACACTTGTATTTCTGATACATTTTCAAACCAGGCAACAGTCTGATGCAGAAATTTGACTAACAACTCAAAATCAAGCTGGCCATTAAAAGAACTTTCCCCTCTATCACATCACTATCTGCTTACGTAAGAAGCTCCTAAATTCTGACCACCGAATTTATTTCAAACAGGCAAAACTGACACTTTTAAAGCCTGCAGCTGGAGTCACAAGAGAGTGGTGACAAAACCAACTTACATAGCCCCAGACAGCAGTGAACATGGCAGCTCCCCCCAGGAGGACCATGGTTCCGTACTTATCGTGGAAGGTCAGCTCGTGCTTGCGGTGAGCTTGTCTGACTGCAGTGTGCTGGATGCCACGAGCTGGGGAGTGTGAACAAGTACAGACATCAACTCAAAGCTAGGCTCAGACCATTCCCAGTCCTCATCTCCCACCAACAGAGAGGCAAGTGGTAGTGTTAAAAGACTAAAAATGCTGGAAAAATATTAATTTCGATTTAGAACTCTGGAATTACTCCAAAACGCAGGATATACAAAATACTTTAATTTTTTTCAGCTCTCTCAATTTCCCTCTAGAAAGTTATTCCTTAAGTCTAATTCCAGTAAAAAAAAAAAAATCCCCTAATGTAACTTTTTTTAAAAAATGTTTTCTTCAGTATTATGTTTCTCTAATAAAATATTTTGTTTAGTTCTTGCATTTTTAGATTTCTATATGCAAATATCTATCCTGGCAGTACATGTACCCAAGCAATGTCAGGATGAAGCTCACCATCAAATTATGGGGTTGCAGGTAGCGGGTGTGGGTAACACCTGCCTCATTCCCTTGGGATTTTTGAAGGGAGTGGAGGAAGGAAACTGAAATAACCCGCGGGCATGAGGTAAATAATAGAGAAAAAAATAACACCACGATATCTTTAGATGATGTACATTATAAGTGTACACTACAAAAGGTACATTTATTAAAGAGAAGGCAACAGTGAAAAATCAAAGCAACAGCTACAAAAGACAGATTGCCCATTAGTTACAAAGCATTTGATGAGAGGGTGATGTGTGCATACAGATATTACAAAATAAAACCTTTCAGCCTTAGGTCAATGGTTTGCATTTTTACCCAACCGTGATTAGAGAAGGTTACTACATGTTACTACATCCCTCGCACGCTCTGTAAGACGGCACAAGGCATTTTTTTAAACACAAAAAATTTGCCTGAGTGTCTAGGGAGATACATTTATTTCAGGTGCCCGCACCTCGACAGAGGCACATGGTGCCGCAGGACCTGGGGCTCTGTGTGACTGAAGGGCTAACTCTAACCTTGACTTTAAGGCTGGGTATTGACCGCCCCTCGCCACCGCACGTTACCAGGCCAGAATGTGCCTTTACGTACTAGGGAAAGCAAGCACCAAAGAAAGCAGTCCTATACCAAAAAGCAACTAGGAGATTAAAAAAAGGCTGAAATAAATTAGAAAAGCGGGAGGCGAAGGACGGCAGAGCCGCCCGCAGCCCCTGAGGTGCCCTCACGACCGTCCCCGGTGCACAGAGAGTCGGGGGCTGAGGAACAGTCCGCACAGGGGAGGGCACAAACCGGGGAGACCCCCTGAGGAACCCCCACACCCCGAGAGCCGCCCCTGTGCTTACCGACGAGGCTCTGCGCGGCCCTGGTCAGCGGGAACATGATGAGAGCCGAGCGCGTACCCTTGACGCCCGTGAAGAACAAAATGGTCGCGGCGGAAGTGGCGGCACGGCAGGGGCCTATGGGTAACGCCGGGCTCCTCCTCGCTGCGGCAGAGCTCCGCGGCCGGGCCGAGCTGAGCTGGCCGGTCCCTGGCTGCTCTCCGGTACCTCCCGGGTACAGACGGGCTCTCCCTGATGGGCCAAGGAACATAAACAGGCGACTACGACCGTGACGACAGTGCTAAGTATATCCCGGAGAGGGCTGCAGTCGCAGTGTCAGGATGGCCGAGTGGTCTAAGGCGCCAGACTCAAGGCGTTCCGCGCCTTCCCGCGGTGGGTTTGGGTGTTCTGGTCTCCGTATGGAGGCGTGGGTTCGAATCCCACTTCTGACACCACTTTTTTTTTCTCGCTGGGTGGGTTAATTTAAATTTGCGAAAGGGCCGAGTTGAAAAAAATCTGGGATTTCAGTGCAAATAGGAATCAGAAATAATTTAAAAATAAAACCTGAAGTGTGAGTAAATCCTCATCTTTCCCTGGCGATTCTGCATCAGAGCCTTAACCCAGCACACACCTGCTGAGGCATTCCCCCGTGCATTTGGGTTTTAACAATGTTTGTAACACGCTACCCAGCAATTTATAGCGTGTACGTATAACATGAAGCACGTGTCTGAGGCAAGAGGGAGAACTTCATTACACTGCGAGTGGCAGAGCACTGGAACAGCTGCCCAGGCAAGGTGTGGAATCCCCCTCTTTGGAGACACTCAAAACCCATCTGCAAGCATTCGTGTTGTTTCAAAATGTGGATTATGTAAAATTTTCTTGAGAAAGGATGTTCTTTGATGTTTGATCTTTGTGAACTTTCTAGCCTAATCAACAAGGAAGGAGATTTAATCCGTGAAACAGCAGGTATCAAGCTCTAAGTGACGTCCAGATGTTGGAAAAAAAATTACTTTTTGGTAGAACTGCCTTGTTAAAGTTTAGGGCTTGACATGTTTCAATTATCTCTGGCTTAGGGGGAGTTTAACAAAGCTTGGGAAGGAGGATGTGCCACTGATCACGGACACAAAGAATGCAGAATTTATGGCCCTCAAGGACATTTTGTAGAACTCCCACAATGACACTTGTTGTGATGAACTCTCTGTGTGTGGAGACACAAGGCTTGACTCCATTTCAGAAGGCTGATTTATTATGTTATATATACTAAAGTACTACATTAAAACTATACTAAAAGAACAGAGAGAACAGAAAGAAAAGATGATCAGAAGGCTACAAAGAACAAGAGGAATAGAATGCATAACAAAATCTTGTGACTGCTCACAGGTGGCTGTGACTGGTCATCAATGGAAAACAATCCACACGGACCAATGGAAGATGCACCTGCTGCATTCCACAGCAGCACACAGTTATTGTTTACATTTCTTTCCTGAGGCTCCCAGCTCCTCAGGAGGGGAAAAATCCTAGGAAAGGATTTTGAATAAAATATCATAGCTACAGACACTAACAAAGCCAGCTCAGCAACTGGGCTGAAACCAGTTCCAACTGGTGACAGGGAATTCCAGCAGGGGCAGATCACGACCCCAACCCGCTGCCCAAAAACAAGAGAAAGTCACAACCTGTGCTCTAATTAGTATGGGAAGCAAAGAGAAGCATCGACCAATAAAAGGCAGAATACTAATTAATAAGAGAACTACATTACTTGTACCCAGTGAAACTCCTTTGTTAAAACCTATAAACAGCAAAAAGTTTTGAGAGTCGGCATGCTTGATTTATGGAACACCACTGAACACTCAAGGCTTGCACAACTGTGACATAAATCAGTCTCTGAGTGTGTGATTAGTGGCTTGTTGCACACCGGCTAGCGAACCCGGTATCTCAGGGGGTAACACTGTGTCACCTGCGCGCGGAGCCCGTGCCTCGGGGGATCTGCAGAGCTCCCTGAGCGCCGTGAGGCTTCCGAGGCGCCCTCAGCCGCCACCGCGTCCCGGGCTCCGCCGCACTTTCCTCCCTCAGGGCTCGCCCCGCCCTCCCCTCGGGGATTCACCAATGGCACGGCTCCAGCTCGCCGCGCTCCCTCAGGCTCAGCCAATCGAAGGCAGGCAGGGACTCTCGAGCCGGCGCCTCCGCCAATCGCCGTCTCGTGGGCGGGGCCTCACAGCCGGCGGGGCGGGCGGAGCGGGGCGGCCATGGCGGCGCTGCCGGTGCCGCTGCTGGCGCTGGCGCTGCTGCTGCTGGCGGGATGTGGCGGGCCCGGCGCCGCGGGGCAGAGGCGGAAGGAGGTGAGACTCGCCCGGAGCCCCCGCGCTGCGCCGGGGCCGGTTCTCGCTGAGTGGGATGAGGGCAGGACCGGCCGGGGCACGGCGGGGTGGCCTGGCCTCACCCCGGGTACCCGCCTTGAGGTTCGGCCGGCTCTGAGGGGAGCCCGCAGGGAGGGAAGGTGCTTCCAGGTTCTTCGGTTCTTGTTAGGAGCACTGGACGGGTGTTGTCTTCCTAGTGTATGGGATTTGCTGGAGGGAGGATGAGTGGTTGTAGTCGCTAAGGTGCAACTTAATTCCACGCACTTGACCTGCAAGGTTTAGAAAAATCCTATATAAGCGTGTATACTTGTGTCAGTTATAAGTCAGAGAAGAATAATGTATTATTATTATTATTATTATTATTATTATTACTATCGTCATGGCGAGATTCTTGGGGCTGCCCTGTGCACGGTCAGGAGTTGGACTTTGATGCTCTTACTGGCTCCCTTCCAATTCAGGATATATTATGGTGATTTCCTCTAACATATTTATCTGAAGAAGGGTGTTAATGAGTAGAGAAGTGCTTTATGATAAATGTAACATTTGTGAGTTTGTCAAACTAATGCCTTTTCTTATAATATTCTAGAATTGATTGTCTCCTTTTTAAGGAATATTTTAGCGTTGAGCACTTCTGAGTTTTTCAAATATATTCTGAATGATGGTTCTTTTTTTTTCCAGCAGTGCTGAAAATGAAATATTGAGGTTGGTTCCACCTGTGGTGTTGATTCCACTGCCGCAATTTTGGAAAGCTGAAACAGTTTGATGCTTAGTCTAGCAAAAAGGCTGTGGAGGGGATGGAGGTGGCTGGTACAGCTGAAAGAAATCCTGCAGCTGCTCTGAGGAGGGGCTGCTGAGCTGAGGGTCTTCACCAGCCTGCTCATGCTGAGTGCTTAAAGCTCTGTGTGTTACTGCCTGGCTGAAGTTAATGAATTATGTTAACATGACTGTTAAATGTTCAGTGAATGCCTTGCAGAATCTTACTGAAGTATCACATCACCTGGGTGGCATTCTGGAAAGCAGTGCAGATATTTGTTGCATCAAATCCAAAACATAAGACTGTACTGCGAGACTCAAAAAACCCCCAAAATAATAATGTTTCGTTACCATTTTCAGATGGTGCTGTCAGAAAAAGTGAACCAGCTGATGGAGTGGGCTAGTAAGAGATCCGTGATCCGAATGAACGGAGACAAATTCCGGCGCCTGGTGAAGGCCCCTCCCAGGAACTACTCAGTGATTGTGATGTTCACTGCCCTTCAGCCTCACAGACAGTGTGTTGTGTGCAAGTATGAGCTCCTTTAGTCCTAAATTAGAACTTGAAAGCCATCTGATGCTTTGTAGGACACTAAATTTAAGAGCAGGGTTGCACTTTGACCCAGGTGGGGGGAATGTACATGGGTGAGTTACAGTAGGATTGGCTTTGCAATTTAATGTGTGGGAATATGTGTGTAATGTGTTCATGAGGAAACATAATCCTCAGTTTTATCTCCCTCCTAAGATAATCCACTGTTCCCTTTGCAGAAACAGTGTTTACTCTGGAGAAAAACACAGTGAAAGCTCAACTTTCCTGGCATAAGCTGCTGAAGAAATGTAGAATTATTGCTGGCCATGGAGCTTAAATGTTGTTCTTAATTAATATATTGCTTGGCACTTATTTACAATTCCAATATTCTGGCTCCTTAACCATATTATAGCTTTTCTTTATTAATCTGGAGGTGCCAGAGTTCTGCAAGGGTGATTTTTATACCTGATCCCTTGAAATTCTTCGTTTCCCACCCTATGACCTGGAAGAAAGAGTACACCTGGCCACATTTTGGTGCTCTGTGGACTGGCAAATCCTGAGCAGCTGAGTTCCACTTCACTTTTCAGTTAGAAACTACCTCAGCTTGTGTTTGTGGACTCAACAAATCTTGCCCTTCCATTTAAAAAAGCAGGTGCCAAATGCTTTCCCTGATGGTAGAAGAGTGTCTGTGCTTAAATGATTTCATTAACACTTAAACTTTCTTTTGAACCCTAGAAAATTAAAGGGGTGGGTGTGGGAGGCACCCATGGATGGGGTGGGTGGGCACAGCTGCTTTACATTGCACAACTGCTGTGGACAAAGCCATGCCACAGCCTCTCACTTGGTGTGTTTTCCAGGCAAGCTGATGAGGAATACCAGATTCTGGCAAACTCCTGGAGGTATTCCAGTGCATTTACCAACAAGATTTTTTTTGCTATGGTGGATTTTGACGAAGGCTCAGACGTGTTTCAGATGGTAATATCTTTTTCTCTTCTAATGTTGTTTTTAGTTTGGGTTTTGGGAAAGAAGGTAAAGATGTTAAATAATTTAGTGTTACATTGAACAAAGGAATGAAAAGTTAAAGGCTGTCACTCTTGAAAGAAAGATGGCCTGAGCATGTTGGTAAGAATATTAACAGAACTGACAGATGTGGAATAGGTACAAGGAGTGAATTGGTTTCTTTGACTTTTTTTCCCCGAGTTTGTCTCCTGTAATAACTTCTGGCATAATTCTTAATGGAATTCTTCTGTGGTACATGAAGAGGCAAGATAGAAAGCACTGATGTCATTAGGAGCAGCTATTACAATTTTTAGATGACTAGAGAATGATAAATTAGGCTTTTGGTATTTCTTTTCAAGTACCCAGCCATTTTTCTCTTCTTTTAACATTGTGTGATCACATTTTTTTTGTTCTCCAGCTGTGAGAACATTCCATGTACACTTGAAATTGTAGGTCACATTAATAGTTCATTGCAGTCTTGCAGATGTTAACTTTTTTTTAAGAGGTACTAATCTCTATTTAACAGCCACACAGTTAAGGCAGTAATACTTTATTAAATGGAAGCTTTTGAACTGGAGAGTTGAAAAGAGATGTCTTTTTATGACTCTTGTTAATTTTTTTCCTTATTGTGTTAAAAATGCATTCATCAAGCTGTGGCCTTTCTAGAAGGCCATATTTTAGACTCATATATTGCTATTTCACAGATTTCTTTACCAAAAGTAGTATTTGGAGAAGAAACAGATTCAAAAAAAAAGTGCATGAAATACAGAAATGCAAGCTGTGTGCTGCCTATTGGTTTTTTAAAAAGCCATGGCCATTAAATCAAAGAGCTAACTTTCCTGATTCAGTAACAATATTGCAAGCCAGAAATAGTGTAGAATTGTGTTACCAAATAATCCTTTCATAGGCCATATCCTCTGTGAACTCTCTCCCTGCAGCTGAACATGAATTCTGCCCCCACTTTCATTAACTTCCCTGCCAAGGGGAAGCCCAAGCGGGGGGACACCTACGAGCTGCAGGTGCGCGGCTTCGCGGCGGAGCAGCTGGCACGCTGGGTGGCCGACAGGACAGACGTGCACGTGAGTCTGGGCACCTTCCCTCTGCAGCCCTGTGCAGGGCCAGCACTCCTTCCCTCTGCAGCCCTGTGCAGGGCCAGCACTCCTTCCCTCTGCAGCCCTGTGCAGGGCCAGCACTCCTTCCCTCTGCAGCCCTGTGCAGGGCCAGCACCCCTTCCCTCAGCACCCTGTGCAGGGCCAGCACCCCCTGTGCAGGGCCAGCACTCCTTCCCTCTGCACCCTGTGCAGGGCCAGCACTCCTTCCCTCTGCAGCCCTGTGCAGGGCCAGCACTCCTTCCCACAGCACCCTGTGCAGGGCCAGCTCTCCTTCGCTCAGCACCCTGTGCAGGGCCAGCACTCCTTGTGCAGGGCCAGCACCCCTTCCCTCTGCACCCTGTGCCGGGCCAGCACTCCTTCCCTCAGCACCCCTTGTGCAGGGCCAGCACCCCTTCCCTCTGCACCCTGTGCCGGGCCAGCACTCCTTCCCTCAGCACCCCTTGTGCAGGGCCAGCACCCCTTCCCTCTGCACCCTGTGCCGGGCCAGCACTCCTTCCCTCAGCACCCCTTGTGCAGGGCCAGCACCCCTTCCCTCTGCACCCTGTGCCGGGCCAGCACTCCTTCCCTCAGCACCCCTTGTGCAGGGCCAGCACCCCTTCCCTCTGCACCCTGTGCCGGGCCAGCACTCCTTCCCTCAGCACCCCTTGTGCAGGGCCAGCACCCCTTCCCTCTGCACCCTGTGCCGGGCCAGCACTCCTTCCCTCAGCACCCCTTGTGCAGGGCCAGCAATCCTTCCCTCAGCACTCCTTGTGCAGGGCCAGCACTCGTTGTGCAGGGCCAGCACACCTTTCCTCAGCACCCCTGTACAGGGCTAGCACCCCTTTCCTCAGCACCCCGTTCCTCAGCACCCCCTGTGCAGGGCTGGCTGGGGAACATCATTTATGTTCTGTGCCTCCTGAGCTGCTCTAAAGAGCTCATCTACAAAATCTAGTTCAGACTCATGACTGCATCTTTCAATTTCCTTACAGCCTCTGTGCTGGTATTTTGTGTAATGCTGTATTTGAGTAGATGGTAAAACTCATGTCCTTCCTTCTTGCTCTCTGTTCCTGTGGAAGAAAAACAATCTCTGAATTTTTGAACAGGGTAAAGTTGTGTAAACAGCTGAAGTTACAATATTGGTGGAAGAAGCATTGCTTACTTCCCGAGTCAGATTTATTACCTAGAAAATGTGTATGCCATAGTTTTTCCACTCAATGTTGTGGGTTTTTTAGCAGGGGTGCAGGTATAATGTCTGATCCCACTGAGAGAAAATGATTCCACTGTCCTGTGTTCAGATCCGTGTGATAAGGCCACCAAACTATGCTGGACCCTTGATGCTGGGGTTGCTGCTGGCTGTCATCGGAGGCCTCGTGTATTTGCGGGGCAGCAATCTGGATTTTCTCTACAACAAAACTGGCTGGGCCTTTGCTGCTCTGGTGAGTCATCATGACTTTGGTTTCCCTGTAATACTGAGTTTTGTAGCAGTTCAAGTTTTCAAAAGCTTCTGTATTTCCATGTTCTTAAAACTGGTAGGGGGAAAATGAGGTACAGTTAGCTTTGCTTTTTCACAGATTGATAACATTATGTGATCTTAGTCCCTTCAGCTCACTGAATGCTTGATTAGATGCCTTTTTTATGAAGATGAAGTGGGACAATTCTTAGCCTGTGTTCCAAACCAGTACATTTTGGTATGAAGTGAAAAGATATCAGGTTAAAATTAAAAAAATGAGGTACAGTTAGCTTTGCTTTTTCACAGATTGATAACATTATGTGATCTTAGTCCCTTCAGCTCACTGAATGCTTGATTAGATGCCTTTTTTATGAAGATGAAGTGGGACAATTCTTAGCCTGTGTTCCAAACCAGTACATTTTGGTATGAAGTGAAAAGATAATCAGGTGAAATTTAACAGAAAAGAGAATCCTTATTAAATAGCATTTCTTCTTTCCTTTTCAGTGTTTTGTGTTAGCAATGACATCAGGCCAGATGTGGAACCACATCAGAGGCCCTCCCTATGCTCATAAGAATCCCCACACGGGACAAGTGGTGAGTGTTGCCTTCATTTTCTTTTCTGCAGAATAAGGCTGATACTAAGAGACAAACCAGAGTGCAAATTCTGCTTTTGGCTTCTCTCTTTGTGAGTGAGACCAACCTCTCCTGCAGTGAGCAAGGCAAATCAACATGTCTTGCACATGTGTTGTATCTCCAACGATGAAGGGATGTGAAAGTTATAAATTTCTTACAGCACAATAAAGGGTTGAGTCTTAGGTGCTAAAATTCCTGTTGCTGAGCCTGGCAATTATATTTTAACCTGGTCTTGTTAACTCACACACTCATCTAATGAGTTCCATGTAAAACCATCTTTCCTCAAGATTCTTGAAGTAAGTTAATATCTAGTGACCTCAGATTTATGAAGTTTCTTTCTTGGGAAAACATTTCTTTAACATTATTTCAAATATACTGCTCTAGAAGAGACAAACTGAAAGTAGTCACAGTGTTCTGAGAGCATTACATCTGCTCAGGTGCTTACATATCACATACTGGCTTTTCCTCATGGTTTTACTCAGGGAATTAATTTGGAAATTTGGAAATGTCATGCTCTAGAAGAGACAAACTGAAAGTAGTCACAGTGTTCTGAGAGCATTACATCTGCTCAGGTGCTTACACATCACATACTGGTTTTTCTCATGGTTTTACTCAGGGAATGAATTTGAAAATTTGGAAATGTCCTTTTGTGCCTGGTTAGATGGGGCAGGCCCTCTGTATTCTTCTGTAGGAAGTGAATAAAACTTTTTTTTCCTACTTAGATATGACATCATAGCCATTATAGGGTGTCCCATAGGGATTAAAAATGGTATTTTTTTCATAAATTTCAATTTTTCTGTTAACCCAGAAGTGAAAAAGATTCCAGATGCTTGGTTCTGGAGGCAAGTGAATCAGGTTCACACAGAGATTGAAGGGATTACCCCTGAGCTAAGCAGCAGTGTACACAACCTAAGAATCTCAGTCAGGGAATGGATCAGATTCAGATCACATTAGGATGCAGGAGGGACTAATCTTGTGGTATTTTGCTCAGCTGGACTGAGAATCTGGACCACAAAGGTTGTAGCTGCTTTTGCACTTGCTGTAATCTGAATGAGGCTGATTGTGCATGGTAATGAATAGAAGAAGGATCTTTGCTTCTGTTGCAGCTCCCCCAAAAATCAGTGATGAACAGCTGAAATTGTTCATACTCCAACTTCTGCTCTCTCCTGAAAAAAATACAATGTAAACCCCAGTTCCAGGCTCTGTAGCTGTTGTTAATCATGTCAAAGTCGTCTCCAGTCTTTTCTAAATCGAATTACTCTTTGTCTCTTACAGAATTATATCCATGGAAGCAGCCAAGCCCAGTTTGTGGCAGAAACACATATAGTTCTGCTGTTCAGTATCCTTCCTGGGAGAGGCATGTGGTTGGTGACAGATTTTTGGTCAGCAAATGTTGCTGCCTTTTCAGTGGTGCTTTGTCATGGCTTTAATTGCCACCTAACACTGATGCAGAAGCTTGTAAAACCTTTCTGCACTGCCAGCTGTGCTTTTCCTGTGCCTCTGATCTTTAAGTTGACTAGGAAAATATTTACTGCTTTCTCACTTTCTTGTTTAAGTACCAAGCAGAATACATCCCTAAAGTTGTGGATCTCTTTGGAAGATTCTTCAGGATACTCCCTGTTCCTCTGTGCCTGTCTCTTTTCAGTGTCACTTATTTCTTGCTTTGATGTTGAATTCATTCCTCTATCACTGATCTTTTATTTCTTTGCTTACCTTCTTATCTTACCATTTGTTCCTACTAATGATGCAGGATTTTGCCATGCTGTCAAGAAAGGCAAGTGGAAATTCCAGATTGAGAGCTTTTACTTTCCTCATTTGTACAAAAAATGCTTCTTTGGGATCTTAAGAATACCTTAAAATTCCATGTTCTGGTTGTCTCCCATGTATTTCTCCCATTTTTTCCCCACATGTATGTTTTTGATCCACCATTTGTTACTTTAGTCATTTCTGGCTGGAGCTTTTCTTCTGTGTCTTGTCACCTGTATCAGCATTCCTTTATTTTTTATTAAGGACCTTTTCTTGTATTTCATGTTTTAAATTTAAAACAGGCCCTTGGATGAAAACTTCTGATCTTTTTCTGTTACTGTATTTTTGATCCACTTGGTCAAATTCAAAGTAGAAGCTTTTTGTTGATGTTCATTTGTGTTATTGCTATCCATCAGACCCAACCCACCCATTGCTGGAGACATTTAAAATTATTAAATTTGGTGAGGTTTCTATGGGTTCAGGTCACTTTCCTCCTGTGCTGAAGGTGGTCTGTGTCTGAAATTGAAAGATTCCTGAAGGTCCTGATGCAGTCAATGATAAGAATTTTTCCTTTCAGGAGGAGACTTGGGACTGGACATTAGTAGTGAAATGGAATGAAACCTTTGGGAATTCTGTCTTTCATTCCTCTGGATTCACTACTTTGCTTTGCAAGGATTCATTCTTGGCAAATATGAGGCCTTTTGTGTTGTCTGTGCTTCTTTAGTTTTATGATCTTTATTTTTTTAAATTTGAAGAATTAGAAAAGAAATATTGCCACTTGAAAGGCAGCCTTGGATGTTGGATTAAATACTGCATGTGTTTTATTTGTTCTCTTGGCTGAGTGAATGCAGAAGCTGAATTCTTTTGGGCATTTTCCAGTGGAGAACAGCAGTAGGAGCAGACCAAGCTCTCTGGGAAGGAATGCTGCTGCATTACAAGCTGAGATAATGCATGTTTTTCATTCTGCCTGAAGATTTTCCAGTTTATATTTTAAGCTTTGCATTTATTTTCTCTTAAAAGCGGACGTTATGAATGTCTTTCAGTTGTTCTTTTTTTGCCCCATAGTTGCTGATTTGGCTGGAAAGTGTTTGATTTTTCCAGTGAGTTTTAATGCCTCAGGTGTGGTGTGGGAGCTGAATTTAGGGGATTAGGAGTGTTTTGAATCTGTTGCACTTTGTTGGTTAGCCTTAAACAGCATTTGTAGATGGTGGAGTTACTTTAGGAATGGTCCTTCTCCACGAAGCTGCTACTTCTGACATGGATGTGGGGAAAAGAAAAAGTAAGTACTGATAGTTTGCTCTCTGAGCAAAGGCATATTCAGTGAGGGTGTTTGATACACCATTTAACAGAAATGCTTTTGCACTGGGGGGTTTTGTTCACTCCCCACCTCTAAGCTGACAGAATCATTTGGATGTTTGACAGTTTCTGGAGTTGCTTAGCAAACTGCAAGATAAATCCTTTTGGCAGAGGGGGAGAGATAAAGATGCTTTGCAGTGTTTTGCTAGTAAGAGGGGGAAGAAGGAACTTTTTCTCAAAGCATTTATATAAAATTGGTGTAAAATTGGTGTTAATTTATATCTCAATGACACAAGTAGAGCCCTGATCTGACCAAAGCTGTAAACACTGCAGAAGGCTTTGAAAACCTGAATCACTGAGGTGTTTGCAGGGGCAACAGTCCCATCAGAGCCTCTCCTTGTGCATCTCTTGCAGTTATGTGCATTGCTGGCATTGGCTTGGTGGTGCTGTTCTTCAGCTGGCTGCTGTCTGTCTTCAGATCCAAGTACCACGGCTACCCCTACAGGTACGTCAGGCTGGGCCCTGCAGCCCCTGCTCTCCTGGCCTTTGGGGTGCAGCTGCACCACTGCAGCTCTGCTGGCAGGAAATACTCCTCTAAAAATGCTCCCTTGGTTTCTCAGAGTGGCAATAGTGGTTGATAAAGTCACAGAAATAAGAGTGTTGCATGGATGTCGTGATTTTTCAGTCTAACCAAAGCAAACTCTACTTTTCATGCCATTGCATGTTGTAAAATACTTCTATTTTCAGAATGGTATCTCAGCTAGTTTATACTGCCAACAAATTTATTTTCCCTCCTATTTTTCTCTCTTCCATATTCATGCATCTTCATTATTAATCCTCTTTGTGAGACCAGGGAGGATGCCTGATGCTTTAAAGCTGTCTACATTTGGGGATTTCTTGTTTAAGGAGTCTAATACTGTTGTTTGACCACTTCTAGATATGTCTGACTGATACAGATACCTTTGGTGTGTTTGCTAGCTTTTATGTATTTTTAAGCAATAAGTTCATGTTAAAGGACCAGTTTCTAATGATTTCACCATCTGCAATGAGCTGAATTTGTCTATAAAGCTAAACCCACAGACAGATATTATGCCTTCTCTATGAGAAATGTGGTCTCATTTGAAAATATCTTAATAATAAAACCTGTTGTTTTTTTGAAGACTTTCCTCAAGAGCAAAAGACAGCTGAAATTATTCCCTATTTGATAACTGCTTTTATTCTGGTTTCTGCAATGGTCTTAGGTACTCCTGCTGACTTTCTTGAAGGGAAAATATCATTGTCTTTAGTTTTGAGTTATTAGAAATGCATTTTTAGTAAGTTTTTTTTTTTACAACTTTTTTTTGTAGCAGCATCAGGCCCATTTCTCACTCTGATTTTTCTTGGCATTTATAAAAGCTAAGTGGAATGTTGCACACCTTTGCTTCTTATAAAATTAATAGGAATGTTTGTTATTTTGCTCTTTGCAGTTTCCTAATGAGCTAAAGGATTCCAGTCTGTAACATCAGGAAGGTGGTGGCTCTGAACTTGGATGTGGTGGAATGAGGAGCTCAACATGTGTGGTTTGTGCTACCTCTGCTTACACTGAGACAGTTAAACACTGAACCAAAGACAATGTAGTGCCTTAAATACAGCAAGCAATTTGCTCTGAAGGACACAGAGTGTTCAGATGCAATCTCTCTTTCATAAGCTTTACATCTTCTTAAGCAGCTCTACTTCTAGCAAAATTCAGAACGTAATGCTTAAAACTACATTTCCATGGACTAACTAGAAATGGTACTTTCAGTTCACTTGGATAATCTGTTTACCATGGGTTTTTTTTTCCCTTGAATTATCACCTTATTTCCTGTTTGTGCATAGCAGGTGACAGCAGCTTCTCTGTCGTGCCTTTTCATGGTTGAGAAAACAGCTTCATGTACCTGGAAATCTTTTCCTTCAGCCTGTGTGCAACCCTTGGAGCATGCTCCAGGTCCCATTGAATATCCTAGAGCTGTGTCTCATTTTTGAGAAGAGATCTCAACTGCTGTATGATGCAAGAGGTTGTTTCACAGACGAAGGGGGAGTTTTCAACATGTAGAACGGAGTTATTAATTAGTTAAATCTTTCTTTGCCAAATGCTGAAACTGCAGTGTTTAAGTTGTAAACTTTGACTCAAAGCTAGAAAAAGAATTCTTAGACTGGCCAACACTCACACTCTTAAAAATACGAACCAAAAGTACAAATGTAACTATCTATGTGTTGCATGAATTCAGAGTTGCTAATTGGCTTTCAGGTTACTGCCCAGAGCCCTGGCAAATGAACAGATGCCAGATTTGTGGTCACTGTATAAGTCACTGTATAAGTTCTTGCATTCTCCACTAGTTTTCTCCACATTTTTATCCTTTGGCAGAGATGTCTGCTCCTGGGATGAACGTTGTTACCCCAGGACACACTTGATAGCCTTACAACTGAATGCACGTGCTGCTTGCTCTCCCCTTTTGTTCTCTCACCTCACAAAGATACTTTGCCTTAAGAATTCTTGAGTGGAAGACATTGTGCCTCAGCAAAAACTGTTGTGCAATTCAGCAGTTGTACTACAGGAAATCTTTGCAGCCTGATTCAGTAACACTTCCTTCCATAGGCTCTGGTGGCCTTAGAGGTTGGTAGTCAGAGAGACTTCTGTCTCCTGCTCCTGCCTCTCCTCTCTCAAGGGGTTACGGAATCTGGATGTTTGAAATTGACTCTCAGAAGGGATTGTATCACTCCAAGCAGAATGTTATACTTAAGCAGTTTTGCTGAATTAATACACATCTCAAGTGCCTTAATGTCGCTAATTTCGTTGTTTGATGTTTCAACTCGTTGAGATGCATTTTTCTATGCCATACAGAACGATGAGCCTAAATTGTGTGCCTGACTGGATTTTGGACAAGTTTCAATAAAACTTTTTAGTCTAATCCATGCTCCTTTGTCTTTTGAATTTTGACATAAAACAAACCAACCTCTTTTCTTCCACTTTTGTTTCAACATATTAATCACAGCCTGTCTTTATAAAGTAAGCAACCTGAATGTGGGTGAGTAGACTGGATTAGTAGTCTGTATGTGTTTATGTGGAGAATTACATCCCAGAATGTCAGCACTAGAGAGATGCTCATGTAGCCAGCTGATAGTATAAAGATTACATGATTTTGGCTTGTCTTTGACAGCTGTCGTGCACTGAAAATCTTGGATTCCTGGAGTTCTAGACAGATCAGCTCCTGATGTTTCTGGAGGTGGAATCTTGTTAGCATTGTAGATTTGCCTGAAACAACTCAGCACTGCTGTACCTGTGGCTTGTTTTCCTGCCAGCTGGTAAAATGCTTCCCATAAACTTTTCCAGTTATAATTTGTTCTGTCCTAAAACCATCCAGTTCCATACTGACAAGTTTAAACAGTCACACCTCATGCAGGTGCATGCTAAATTCATGTTTACCTTCCACGTGAGGTGGCCACGATGTTGACAGTTTGGGATTTTCCTCTTTTTTTTTTTTTTTTCCCCCATGCTGAGATGAAAATAATGCTCCTTTTTCCCAACAGTTTTTCTGCTCTCTAGACTGAAGTGTATAGAGGAGGAAACAGATGTGGTAGTGGAGCAGAAGATGGAGTGCTTGCAAGGACCAGTGGCAGGTTTAGAGGGGATGAATTCTGGCAAGGTTTGACTTGTGCAGCAGTTGAGAGGTAACAGCTGGCTCTGGTTGGTACCCAGGGTGATGCTTGGTGCCAGGGGCACTGGCAGCTCACTGGCTGGTTACTCACAGTAGAACAAAGGTGGCCAGGGCAATGCATTCAAGATCTGCTGTGGGGAAACTGGGAACTGCTGAGGACATCTCCTTTAGAAAGGGAATCATTAAATAGCTCAGGAGTGCCCTGAAAGCTCACTGTGAGAGAACACTTGTGATAAAGGGAGGAAATGGTGTATTCTGCAGCTGAAAATGGATTCTGTGGTTTTGGTAATGGGGCTGGCCTCAGTGAATGCTGCTTTTTTCTGCTTTTGAGAAGGAGCTGTGGTGTATTGAGAAGATATTTTGGAATAATAGCTAGAAAATAATTCAGGGAGCTCTCTGCACTAAGTGCAAGGCAAGACAGTAAATTTAAATGGATTAATCTGTGTAATGGTTTGCATTATGTACAATTTACTGGATGTTCCTGCCTTCAAACCATTTTAGTGTTCAGCACAGAATGTGATTTTCATGAGGCCCTGGCACAGGGTGCCCAGAGCAGCTGTGGCTGCCCCTGGATCCCTGGCAGTGCCCAAGGCCAGGCTGGACAGGGCTTGGAGCATCCTGGGGTACTGGGAGGTGTCTCTGCCCATGGGATGAGCTTTAATGTCCCTTCCAACACAAGCCATTGTGGAATTCTCTGATAGTGGTGCCTAGTGGTCATTCCTGCTCTTCAGGGTCAGAAGTGCCCAGTCCTCCAGCAAGATGTGCCCAGCTCTGCATCTGCTGTGTTCCTGGTGCTCTTGCAACTAACTTTAATTAATCCCCTGCTGGTGATGGCCATGAGGGTAAGATTCAGCCATGAGGGTAAGAACAGGTTCAGCCTCTTGGCAGGCAGGGGGGTTGCCATCAATGCTCAGGGAATGAGATAATGGCTGGCTAGGGACTTCAGGAGGAAAATGTAGGTGCTTTTATGGTCACAGCCACTGGAAGAGTAAGAAAATGTACAGCCAGGTTTGTTCTGAGCCCTATTCAAAATGTGTGAAAGCACAGCAGGGAGTTTTTGATTCCCAGCAAATCAAAGTTGGAGTTTTAGAAGTACTGAAAAAAGCTTAAACCTCAAAACACTTGAACATCCAGAGAAAATCAGATGTGTGAATGGCTTCTGCTTGTTTGAATGAATATGCTGCCCATGACATCAGATGATGCCAAATCATGGCATCTTGTAGCCAAACTTGGTTGGGAGAGAAGATCAGTCTGTAGTGTTCCTCCAGGGGCTGTTGGCAGTGGTTTATGGTAGTTTGTTTTAAAAAAATGCCCATTCTGTAATAGAAAAATACTTAAACTGAAATCAGATTATTTAAGAAGTTAAAATAAAAGTTATTATTTAAGAAGTTTAAGTGCTTTCGTCTGCTGTGAGAAATAATTCTCACCAAGGATTTGAGAAAGTACTGGCACTTGGTTTCTGTGTTGGACCTTGGTGTTTGCTGTTTTCTCATGCTGGAAAGGTTTAATTCTCAACTACAAACCACTGATAAATGACTCCACACCATTCCTTTGGACTTTCCTAAGGGGAATAGAGCAACAGCAACACAAAGAACAAACTTCCTCGCGTGAGCATCACCTGTTTTCAGTTTTATCATGCTTTTTGTCTGAGAAATAGAGAGTTTCATTGCACATAACCTGTTCCAATTAACGACTCAGATCTTCATCATTCCTACAAAATTAATTTAAGCAGAGCCTTTTATTGGTCTGGATTAATTGTGCTACTTTTATCACAGATAATAATATGAAAGAGATGTATATGTAGTTTGTATTTCTAGGTCAGCAGCACATCAAGTTATTAAAATATCCTCTTGTCAATTGATAGCTATACATGTCTTTCAGCCATGTTCCTTAAAAGTAGGGTAATATGTACTTAAGAAAACTAATTGCTATCATTAGGAAGAGAAACAATGGGTGTGATGAGACTCTGCAGTGGTTTGTCCTGCAAGCTGAGCTCTGAATCCTGGCTCTGCCAAGGCTGTTGGAGCTTGGGATTCACGTTCTCTGAACCTGAGAGAAGCAGAGAAGAGAATGATCAAAACAATTCTTATCTCATTTGCTGCTTCTTTGTTTGTGCACAAGTAGAATGCATTATGGAAGATTGTCTGCCTGAAGGAATTTGGTAATTGGTGTCTGGTGTGAGTGTTTTGTTTTCTTGACCAATCTCTACAAGCTGTGTCCTGACGGTCAGGAGACCCTCACGAGATGTGGCTCAGTTGAGTTCTTGCTCAGTTTCAGTTTAGATGTAGTGTAATATAGTATAAAACAATATGGTGTAATAAAGTAATTAATGGGCCTTCTGATATAATGGGGTCCTGCTCATCATTCTTCCCTGAGGGTCAGGGCACTGCCTGCTTTTACCCTAGGAGGGGTCCTGTGTGCTGGGGAAGTGTAACTGGGTGCAGGTCTGCTGGGTGGGGAGTGTTTCCCTGCAGATGCACTCAGTATCTGCCTGTTCACAGATTTCACTCTACAAAATGATTCTGTGCTTCTCCAATCTGTTTTCTTGACAACTCCATGATAATTTCAGGTTTTGTCTTCTGGAGTAATTGCTGGGAGATGGAAGCATTATTTCCTTTTTACTTATCTCAACCTTTTCTCACAGTAGGATTCCTTTTACATCTCTGACTTCAGATAGAAGTTATGAACTGGAGGCAATTAAATTTGGGTTTTTCAACTGCTTTCAAATACCTTCCCCAAGGAAACAGTGAAAGAATAAAATATTACAGAGCAATAGTAATAAATCTATGTTATTCTAAATCAGTGGGATATTAGTTGGTAATGGTGACTAAATCCCTTGAGGAGGAAAATGAATGTTTTGTGTTCTTACTTTAATCACACAGTTTGGATCCTAATGCAGAGCTAAGACTAGGTAATGCTTCCTGTTTCCTTCATCTCTCTGGTGACAGAGCACCTAGAATGGCTTTTTTCAATTTTTAATGGAATTTGTGGCAGTCGGTTAATATGGATTTTTTTTTCCCCCCTAAAATCAAGTGAGAAGGCAGGTGATGCTTTGGTCTTCTCCAGCATGAGACAGAGCTTGCTAACAAAGCTGCTGCTAAATCTGCTTTCTGCTGCTACTGAATTCAGCAGATACAGGGTGTAGCTCTTGGGTAAAATGTTACATTCTAAAGCAAGATGTGTTTAGACCTGTTTGGAGAAATTCCCTGGGAGATGTGTAAGCTTGGATGTGCTGAAGTGTGAAAGTCCTGTTGATTCTATTATCACAGGATGAAATGGGTGTTAGGGGTGATTTGCTTGGGTATTTTCTCATGTTTCATACATTGCTTTATGAAACCAGGTGAGTGGGTACATTTTTTTTTTCCTTTAGTTTCTGCAGAAAAAGATATTAATTTTCAAAACTGGTTTTCTTTACAGCAAGTGGCTAATGCCTGTCACCTGTTTCAGATTCTGTGTGGTGCTGGGCTTGGCTCTGGTGAACCTGGTGAAGCCTGCTGAGTTCAGTCATCTTCTCACAAAAGCTTGAAGAGGGCTGCATTCCAGTGCTCCTCCTTTCACAATGTCCTAGCATCTGACAGGAGTGTAGAAGCTGCTAGTACCAGCAGGCAAAATTGTCCTGGCATACTTAGGTGTAGCTGCCAGTGATGCATTTCCTTATCTAGAGTTTTCTGTTCAAAAAGGAAAAGCTGTAGCCAAGCTGGGCTGAAGCTGCCCCAGGCAGGGTTGCTCATGTTCAGCCTGTGTGTGGTTTATGTTATCCCTGTCTTCTGTCTTTGTACTTGAGGAACTCTGCTCCCAAGCTTGCTTGTGGGCTTGGAGTTCCAGGGCTGCTTCCTGCAGAGGATGAGGGTCCTGCTGGTGATGCCCATGGAGGAGGAAGGTCAGGATGGTGATCCCTGGAGAGGCTGAGGGTGGTTCTGGGGATCCACAGATCAGGAGGATCACTCTGGTGATCCTGTTGAAGGAGGAGGGTGATTGTGGTGATCCTGTGGAGCAGGAGAGTTGTTCTGGGGCTCCTCATGGTGTAGGAGGGTCGCTGTGGTGCTGTTAGTAGGAGTTTGGGCATCTGCTCCGTGTTACTGTTCGTAAGGGTGACGTGTCTGAACGCTGTGATTCACCTACCGTGGTTGGATTGAGGTAGCAGAGCCGCCCAAGGCAGCGGTTCTCTGGCGATGAGGTGTCGCCTGTCCCGGTGTGACACGGGCTCCTGTCCAGGTGTGACGGTGTGACACGGGCTCCTGTCCCGGTGTGACACGGGCTCCTGTCCCGCTGTCCGTCCCGGGGATGTGTCAGTGCCTGGCTCCCGCCGCCATGGCCGCAGCCGCGCGCTGGGGCCCCCTGCTGGGCACAGGTGTCAGTGCACTTTGTTACGAAATGATGTCACGGGCTTGGGCCCATGACGCCAGCGTGACGTCAGCCCCGCCCCAGCCAATCAGCGCGGGGAAGGTTGGGATGATGACGTAAACTGCCCTAGCAACAGTCGGCGCGGCGCCGCCCAATCAGAAAATAGCTGTGGGCGGCCGTGAGCCAATGGGAGGCGGCGGAGGAGGACGGCGGCAGGAGGCAGGTCCCCTCGGGCTCCCTCCGATAAGATGGCGGCGGCGCTGGCGATGGCGGCGGCCGTGGCTTTGTCTGCGCCCAGCGCCTGAGCGCGGCCCCGGCCCGGGCGGCCGCTCCGCTCCGAGCAGCGGCGGCGGAGTCATGACCGCAGAGCCCGTGAGGTACGGCCGGGCCGGGCGGCTCCGCGCCGGCCGCGCGGGGTGGGGCGGGGCCG
>NW_024506002.1:2406178-2490187 GCF_017590055.1 Onychostruthus taczanowskii | reverse complement strand
GGCGGGAGCTCCGCCGAGCCCCCGCCCTCGCCTGGCGCTGGGCGCGGGCAGCGGCCGCCGCCGGGCCGCCCCGTCCGCCTGTCCGGCCGCGGGGCTGACGCGGAACGGCAGCAACCGACAGACGCCCGGGAAGTCGGGCTGAGAGAGGCGCCATGTTAAACTGTTAATAAATAGTTGTCTTTGTGCGCTTTCGGTTTTGTCCGAACGCCCGGGGCTCCGCGCCCCGCCGTCCATCCGCCGCAGGCGCGCCGCGTGCCCGAGGCGCTGCCCCGGCCATGAGGGGCTGTGGCTTGACCCTCAGGCTTGGCCCGCACCCGGCTGCAGACCGCTGCGATAGAGAACATCGCTGTGTCTGCGGTGCTCTCACTCCGGCTCCAGTGTTGAGCCTTGGGTAAAGTTTTTTCTGGGGTCGTTTATGTGTATCTTCACCTCCCGCCTTATTTTGAGTAGTTCATAAAAACTGTGTCATTTTAGACAAAACTTGAAGGGATAGTGGTTTTTCTCCTCTTTTGCATTGCTTGTTTTTGAAGCCTTAACACTTCCAATTAGGAATCTAGAAAAAAGAGGTTTTTGATGGTTATCATCACTGTTGATGTTGCTCACATGCTGATGTAGGTCATGAGCGTTGCAAATACACATTATTTGGTGCGTGACTTCCCAGCAGTTAGCAGTTGCTTCTGCATGTATTTTTTTCTTTATTTTGTAAGACAGAGATGGTGCATCTCTCATTCTTTCTCCTTCTCACTCCCACTTTGTCCCCTCTGTGTTCTTGAAGGGCTTTGACAGTTTAAACAACTTCTTTTGTTGGAGTGTTTGTTTTGTTGTGTAGACTGAAGTGCTAATGAAGGGGCTTTCTCCTTTTTCTTCTCCAGCCCTTAAAATTAAGCACAGAGTTTCATTTTTGCAGAACAAAAAGCTCTGAGTTACTAATATTTATGGTCTGGTTTGCAGTCACCATTAGTATTTTATATTCTGAAAAACGCTCTTTCATTTGGACCACTTTGCTTTTTGTTTTATTGTGATTGTCATGTTTTGTTCCCTGTTGTCCATAATCTTGTTTGGTTTCTTTTGAACCACTTGTTCCTGGTCTGTAATATGCAGGGTTTGTACTTAACCCTTTCCATCTTCTATGTTGTTATTAGTGCCACAATTAGTGTTACTGGCAAGGGGCTGCTTTGGAGGAAGAGGATACAGAAGCTCATACATTTTTCATGTAATTCTTAGATTACCTGCAGAGAGGATGGGATTATTTCAGATTACTGGTGATTTTGCAGATCAAAAAGCATGGACAGGATAGATCTGAGATCCTGTGCAGTCTTTGGGTGGGATCTGCCCACAGAGTAAGCAGCCCTGTGACCAGCTGCTTTTGAGTAGATGGGCAGAACAATTTTTTGATGCTCCAAACTTTCCTTCTGTTCATGAGCTCGGTTCTCATTCAGTTTAAATGTTTGTTACAGTTCCCATCCCGTGTAGAGCTCATCTGGAGCAGTTTGTAACTCACAGGAGCTGGACATGGCACTGGACATTGCATGGCCTTTGCCTTCTTGTCCAGTTGTTCTTAAAACTGGAGGTGGAGAGAAGGAAATGAAGAAGAAAAACACACCCTGTCTTCCTCTTTTGTTCCCATTTCCCACGAGTGCTGCTGCCTGTCAGCTGCCTGTGTTTGTGTCACTTCACCCTCTGCTCTCTGCAGTTTGTCCATGTCACAGGTGTGCAGAAATAAAGGACTGGGGCATTGCTCTTACAATTCTTGAGAAGATGTGCAAAAAACTGAATTTGGATGGAAAATCTATTCCCAGCACTGGTGGAAGATTCATTTACAGTGTTTCAGAGGAAAATCATCAATCCATACCAGTCTGCTCCCAGAGAAGTTTTAAACTTTTGTTACAAGAATAATTTATTTAATGTTAAGTTCCTAGGAGTCTTCCATGTTCCAAATGAGAAATTTAGAATTATGAAAACTGGAGTAACCTCCTAAGAAACTTTTTAAAAGTGCTGCCTTTGTAAATATTTATAAAGATGCCTCAATAGGTTTTGTCCCCAAAAGATTTTTTTTTCTTGTCCTTTCCTTTTCAAGGGGAGGAATCTTTGTCGTAGTGACGTAGCCTGTTCCTTCCAGTTCATGCACTGTACAACATAAGCACAGCAATAGGAAAAGAAAACAAGTTTTGAATTTTCCTCACTTGAACTCTCTGGTAGTCAATGAATGTAGTTTGGGTTTTTTTGTTTTTTAAAGTTGGCAAAATAGGCTTTGTTCTTGTTTTTGTTTGTTTTTTTTTAATCCAGACTCTTCACCTCACATGGTGATATTGGTCACTTGGTTTTAAAGTTTTTATTAAATTGTGTCTGCATTTTTGAGTCAGTTGAATGTCTTTGTTCTGAATGATATTGCAGGATTGCTTGAGGTGTGTTACTTGATGCCACAGTGATATAATTGGAAGTAAGTCAACACCAATCTTCTGTATTCCCTAAAGGGCCAGTGAAAGTTCTCTGTCTTCCACACTGTTCTGGAATGGGCATAGGCAGATTCTTCAGCTCTTCCTGAAGAAGAGCAAAACTGTGTCATCTTCAGTGCCAGCTATGCCCCAGAACCACTATCTGCAGCACTTAAATGACATTCTCTGGGAGAGGAGCCTACTGCAGAGACTTTGTTATTTCTGGTTTTGTACAATACTGTCTGTTAGGGCTTTGCAAACTTTGTGTAGAGTCTTTATAGGGCTTTACTGAAGGTATCTTAATTTTCTAGGAAACAATTTGCTGTGTCAGAGGGGTGTTTAATACAAATTCTGCAACAGGGTGACCTTAACATTGTGGGGATTTGAAATTTTCAGTTTTCTGTTACAGACTAACTCCTTGTACCCTCTGCTTGAAGGGTGGAAAAGAGGCTGCTTTTTATGTGCCTGTACCACACCAAAAGAAAATATCAAAGTAATGCTAAAATGTGCTGTGTTCATCATAAAAACAAATGCCTGCAGCCTGTGACCAAGTACATTTTAAACTGGATTACCAGAAGTGTCTTTTGTAAAGGGACGGCCTAAGGATAGTGCTGAACCTCCTGAAATCACATTTTGTATCTCTGGAGCTCAGCTCGTGCCTGCAGGTGATTTGGAGACATGAATGAGTTAATGGATGGGTCAGTGGCAGGTTATTCCCTTGGAGTGGCAGCAGGAGAAAGAAAAATTGTAGAAATTCAGTGGCAAATGTAATGGAACGTTTTATGTTGACTTTAAAAGAGGTGTAGTGTCCTGATTTATTTACTAAAGGAGGAGCATAAAGCTTTCACAGTCTGTGATGAAATGTTGTTGTCACTCAGGGTGGGGGATGGATTGGTTTGTGTTGTTTTATTTTTTTTGTTGGTTTTATTTTTTTTCTTGTTTGTTTGGTGTTCTTTTTTTTTCTTTTTTCTTTTTTTTTTTTTTTGGTTAGAAAAGGAGTGAAACCTTGAAAAAATCAAGAACTTGATGACACAGGTTGCTGACCAATGTCAGCTGTAGTGCCATTGAAGCAGTTTATTTGCAAGTCCAAAAGCTGCATAGTAGTAGAAATTTCTGTCTGAGTGGGCCCAACTGTAGGTTTTAATAGCTTCAGCCTAGAAGCTTTGCTGGGCAAATGCATCTGTCATGTAAAACAAGACTAAAATACAGGCAATAAATTTGGGACTGAGATGGCTTTTGTCTTGTAAAATGAAAACCTGTGCTTGGGAGAGTTGAAGGGCCAGGCTTTGATTCTCAGCAGAGTTGGTGCTGAAGGAGATTTCTTTGGGAACCTGTGATCAGCTCCAGGGAGCAGAAGGCAAATGAAGCAAAAGGTGTTTTTGGAGTTAGGGGTCCCTGGTGCTCGTGGTCGTGGGGCCCCTTCCCTTCCCTTCCCTTCCCTTCCCTTCCCTTCCCTTCCCTTCCCTTCCCTTCCCTGTGCACTTCCCATGATTTTTGTCTCATAAGGGTGAAATGTTGTGTTTAGATTTTCAAGTGGCAGCTTCAGTCTTTCTCAGCTTGCAGGGCATTTCACCATTGAAGTTACACTTCAGTGTGGACCAACCTACAATGAGATTGTTTGTCTTACTTTTGCCTTGTGGATTTGTGATGATGTTGCTTTTTTGGGTTTTTTTAAGATCTCATTAAAGAAACAGGTTAAAAACAAAGGGGTTTTTTTCACTTTATAGTGAATGAATTGTGATAACTCACACCACGTGAACAGAAATTGTGTAAGCTTCCTTGAACAGAATAAAGGGTCTCTTAGTGACTTTGAACTGTTGCTTTCTCATTCCCCTTGTGTGTCTGGAGGAAGATAATTCTGTTTACTTGTCTCTACCTGTTATGCTGTATTTAAGCTCCAAAATTACTTCATCCACATCATTGAGTGTCTTCAACTTCACCAGGTATCACTTGATTAAGCCCCTGTGGATTAAAAGTGAGTTCTAAACAAAGTAAAAAAGCGAGTGTGTGTTAACTAAGTGTTAGGTGCAGAATCTCTGATGAAGTGCTGGATGCCTCCATCTCTTTTCAGCCAGAGCTTTAGTGTTCAGGTATTTTCTGACGTATCTGATCCAGTCAGTTCAGTGTGGTACAATTCCTCCCAACACAAGAGAAGTGCTTTGCTGTGATAATGGTCAAACCCAGGCAGCTCACCCAGAAAGATCGTGGGGCCTCCAGCTGTGGAGTCACTTGGAACCTGGCTGGACATTGTCCTCCTGTTCCTGTCCCTGCTTTGCTGAGGGCTGGCCAAGGGATCTCCAGAGAGCCCTGGGGTGGGGTGGAGGAGGAAGGAGAGGATTGAGTGTGGATGGTGTCAGGTGTGTGCAGGGTGTGAGGCTGTGTGTCCTTGGGCAGCAGAGCTGCTTCGTGTCAGCACAACCACATCGTGTGAATCCTGAGTGTAAAACCTCACTTGGTTTGGCAGAATTGGTGTGTCAGTGGAAGTAAGGTCCAAAACAGGAATCTGATCTAGGACTTAGAGTGTCATGTTGCTTTTGCCTGCAGAAAACCATTGTTGGGTTAAAAAACAAACACTGGGATGAAGTGCTCTGTTTCCCTACCATTATAAAACCATATTTTACCTGTTCAAGTAATATAATGGTAGGCTGATTTTATTTTCTGGTTTAATATTTTTTCTGACAGAAGTAGGTTTCTTAGGACATGGCAGGTAAAATGCCAAACACACCAAAAATAGTGTGACTAAGAAAATAAGAAGAATAAAAAATAAGAAAATAAAACAACTCCTACTGGACATTTTTTCCTCTTTCACTCTTTTCCACAGCTTTAAGCTATTTCATTCACGTTTGTTCAGCCACAATATTGAGATATTTTATGTGAAACAACAATGTTGGCTCTACCCTTATAGCTGAACTCTTTGAATCGGGCTAATTCTAACCCTGTTCCTTCTCATCAGGAAAAACTTTTATGAAGATTAGCAGGTGACAGAATACTGGCCTGATTATATCAAGGCTTAAGAGTGGTCTCTCTTCTCACCATCCTAAATAAAATACTGAGAGGTTTCCTGTGGGTGGTGGGATTTCTGCTGTTGTACATCTGGTTTTATTTTTCTTTAATTATTTTTCCTAAGGATTGTTTAATATTGTCTGCTTAATAGTTGTTCTGCGGTGTTTCATTTTCAAAAGTGAAAAATGACTGAGACTTAATCTGAAGCAACTGTAAACATGAATTGAAAAAACTTGTGCCTTGAACTATTTGAAAAGTTTAAACATACAAAAATCTTAGACGAGTGTTGAATTTAAGGAAGACTTATGGTTAAAACATCCATCTTTGTCAACACTGAGATAGTTAAAAGCTGGAGAGGCTCCTGAAAGTGGCACAGAAGCCACTTTCAGGAGCCACTGAAATGTACATGAGGGACACTTGTTTAGAGTAATAGTTGGTAGGTGTTTGTTTAAAGAAAATGCAGCTTTCAGATTACTGTTCCAGATGTTGACAATAACTGGGATGTTCTCCACTTCCACTTCTAAAGTGTCTTAGGAAAGCAAATAGAAACTGAGTGCAAGAACGAGGTTTTCAGTGCAGTTTCAGAGGATAGTCTGATAGCTGCTGAAGTGGCCAGTGCTGCTCCTTCCACTGCCCTGCTTATGAATTTTCATCACCTCACCTGCCTTCAGAAGAAATATGATCATGTGAATGCGTGGCAAGTTGGATCCGAATGAAGACTGTTTGTTAAAATTTTATTTGTCCAAGGTGATGTGATTTGCTTTGGGGAAGCACAGGGAGTGAGGTCGTGGTGGGTTCCCACTGTGTCACTGCCCCTCTTCAGCTGGGCAGGGAAGGGAGAGGACAGTGAAAAGTTCAGGTTGAGATGAGGACAGGGACATCACCCAGCAAGTGCCATCACGGACAAAACAGATTGTGCTTGGGGAAATCAGCTTAATTTATTGCCAATCAAATCAGAGTACGGTAATGAGAAATAAATCCCCAGTGTTAAAATATCTTCTCCCCATCCCTTCCTTTCTCCCAGGTTGAACTTTACTTTATTCTCTGCCTCTTCCTGGTGAGCAGTGCAGGGAGTGGGGTCCCTCCCATGGGAGATGTTCTCATGGACTTCTCCCATGTGGGCCCTTCCCATCGGCTGCAGCTCTTCCCGAGCTGCTCCAGCATGGGCCTTTCCCATCCTCCGGGGCTCAGGAAGGGGCTGCTCCCCCAGAGGGTTCCTGCAGGCTCACAGCCTCCTTTGGGCATCGCCCTGAGCAGGTGTGGGGTCCTCCTGGTGCCTTGAGAGGCTCCTAGAACAGAGGCTGGACAGAGTTAAAGGAATAAAGTAGGGATTTATTAAAAAGCCTTCACAGGATTCACCTTGGGCAGTGCAAGAGCCCAGCCAGGGCTTACACCCAAGCTGGACAATGGTCATGAGTTCTCACACTTTTATAAGTTTTGGTCCATTTCCATTTTGGGGTTAATTGTCCAATTCCAGCTCCAGGTGATGCAGTCCCATCCTCCCAGTTTGCTCTCCTCCATTCCCTGCTCTTTGCACTTTTTGGGGCTGAAGCTGCAATGGTGTCCTTGGTTCTGGAGCTGGGAAAGGATTGTTTTGTGTGACTGAGCTGTGAGGAGAGCTTGCTGACACTTCATGCTAGGAAAGGATTGTTTTGTGTGACTGAGCTGTGAGGAGAACTTGCTGACACTTCATATGAAGTTCAGATATACACCAATGCAGTACAGAGTCTGGAAAATACGAAATCTAGAATGTAAGGCATCACTCCATGGGCTGCAGCTGGGTCTCTGCTCTCCTGTGGGCCCCCATGGGCTGCAGGTGGATCTCTCCTCTGACCCTGATGTTCCTTCTCCCCTGGCCTCGCTGTCTGCAGGGTTGTTGCTGTCCCATACTTGCTCCTCTCTCCCAGCTGCTGTTCTGCAGCAGCTTTTTCCCTTCCCACATACATAATCCCAGAGGCACAATGGGCACTGCTGATGGGCTCAGCCCTGGCCAGCAGCGTGTCCCTCTTGGAGCAGGCTGGTGTTGGCTCAGCTGGACATGGGGGAAGCTTTTGGCATCTCTGCACAGAAGTTTGTAACCCCTGTAGCCCCCACTACCAAACCCTGGCCACACAAACCTGCTTCAGGTAAGAACATGCAGGGAGCAGCACTCCACAGCCACTTGGAGTGTTGTGTCTTGATTATGACGCAACCTGTCTCGCTCTTTATTTATTCTAATTATTTATGGACTCATCTATGGGTAATTTGCCTACTCTGGGTACTTTGTTACCCTGTAAGGGCCAGACATTTATTGTTTGCTTTAATAGCACTTGCTCTGTGTGTAGGTAAGGAATGGTACATTCCAAGGTAGCTCCCAAGGTCACAAATCAGGTTCATGGCCAAACCAATAATAGCAGGCACCTTCCCTTTCAGTCCTGTTTTAATTAGGCTGAACAGTGTTGAAATAGCTCTACAGTGGTGGGGAAGCCATTTGCTTAGAAAACTTGAGTGTGAAAACACTAATTAATTAATTAATTTAGTAAAGCACTAAAACTAGTGTGGGGACTGTCAGTCTAGAGGAGCCTGTTTGCCTCGGTGCTTCAGAGATGGTTCTACATTTTTAGGCTCCTATGTTTATTAAAAACTGCACATTTATAGGTTGTGATCAATTTAACAGTGACTGGGTCTGTACTGCAAAGAATAAGCATTTTCCAGTAGAAGCTTTAAACAAAAATAATAGATTATTATTTCTCAAGTATAAATGAATGATATAAAATAACTTTTGTAGAAAACCAGGTGAAGCATTGTCCTAAATTTATATTTCGTAAGTGTAACACCTTTACTTAGATTTGACCTGGTATTCCTTAACAAAGGCTTATGGTACAAAATGATGAATAATCAAGAGAAAAAGCAGGTTGGGAAGACTTTTTAGTATTAGTTTGTATATAACTTTTTTTGATTGGTTGTCAGCAAGAACTGTTTGCTCTGAAAATGATAATTTTACGTTAGTTAGGATAAGAGTTAATGAATGGTAGTAAATAATGTTCCAAGTATTAGTCACAAAGACACATGCATACTATTCTGAATTCATTCTGTATTGACAATAGTAATACTGAACTCATCTCTAGCTCCCATTTTCTTTCTAAAATGCTGTTACCAGAACAAGTTATTTATAAACTAAATGAGCAGAATTCCACATGTGTGGCGCTTTTTTTGTTGTTCTTTTTACTACCAAAAATGTACTTTCTTGTGGCCTTTCTAAATGTGCTTTATTTCTTCAGACCATCTGGAATGGATATAAAATCTCTTTATACGCTTTTACTATCAAATAATTCTGAACAATTCTAATTTTTTTTTTCACTTAATGCGAGTAAATTGTCATTAAATCTCCTTTCTAAAGGAGAGCATGCAAGCTGTTAAGACTGCAGTGTACCATTATCATCTTCTGTAATGTTCTCCAAGTATGCCTTCCATCCATGAGAAAAAGAGAAGCCCAAGATTAGGGAGCTGGCAGTTGTATAGCAGCATGAGTCCAGTAATTAGAGGGAAAGACTTTTGGACAGATTGAGAGAAAAATTTTAAGGTACTCTTGAGAGTTAAAGAGCTTTGTTCTGCTCTTTCAGGATTGCTCCAGTGATTGATGGTACGTATGTAGTCTCAAAAGAAAAGTGCCCTTCACTCGTGCAGAAAATCTTCATTGCAAAGTGCTATTTTGTTTTATTTTGAGCACCTCAGGTGATTTAAAGAAATAGCAGATGATTTTTTTTTTAAACTGATGGTTTATGCTGTTTTATGTGATTATTTCTGCTGGTTGGAATAGTCACTGGCACTGATGTGAGCATGTTCACTCACGGCTCAAGAGAGCGCTTGGCTGCACGTCCTTCTCATAATATGAGGGGGTTTTTTTAGCAATAACAAATTGGAAGTCAGAAGTTAATAAATTGATGTGTTCGGAGAAACAGTAGTGATGGTAAAGGTGACTCTCAGGTTGAGTATTCACAAGTTCTTATGACCAATAAAACAGGCACAGAAAATGTAATTTCTTCTTGCTATTAGAAGACTATTTTGAAATTAATGGGGAAACAAGCAGTGGGAAGGGTGGGAAGCCTTCATCCTTCATCTGGGCTCTCTTCTGCTGGGGATAGGGCAGGTCAGGAGTGGGAAAAGCATCTGGAGCAGCAGATAAGGGGTGATGAGTCAGGGCAGATCAGCTGCAGATTCCAGAGGGCTGATAAGGAGGGGAGGGAGCAAGCAGCTCCCTGGCACCTTCTGAACAGGGGCTGAGCACCCTGGGGCTCGGCCTGGGCAGCTGGAAAAGCCTTGTCCTGGGAAATTGTAGGAGTTTGGGGAGAAATAAACCATGTGAAATGCCGGGGGTAACATGGAGGTTATGAAATGGAACAGCTTTTTAAGGCAAGCCTAGGATCAAGATGTTGCTTTTTACTGTAGTGAGTAAATGTAGTCAGGACTGTTCTTGGGGTCTGAAAGTGTCTAGTGAAAGTTGCCAGGGGATTATTCTTTATGAATTAATCATCAGCACTCTAACAAACAGATCAAGGAATGGTCTGGTCCTGCATGGTTGTTTCTTGACAAAATTAACACCACACAACATGTACGTGGAAGGTAGATTTAATAAAAGTTTTGTGTCAGCAAACTTTCATATCCAGTGGACCTGTCATGTTCACTGAACTGTTCACTGTCATATGCAGTGGACCTGCTTGTTTCTGAGTTTGTAGGTGAAACTCTTCTGTTAGTTCTAGTGGTTTATATCCCAAATGTGACATTTTTAAAAATAAAATAAAGATTTTATTATTCTTACTTGTCTGGCTTCTGACAAATAAAATACTAATTATTTGCTGTCTTCATGTCGTAGCAGCATTACCACTCAGAGTTTCCTGAATTTTGTCAATAATTGTATTGAATATAATTGTATATAAACAGTGAAAATTACTTAAAATAGACTTTTAATGCATTTTTGTCAATAAGGCTGCACCTACTATTTCACCTAGTATTTAGAAAAATTACATGTTTTTTATTTGCTCTGATATACTCACGCAGAAACAAATACTTACATCTCTTGTGGATGTGTATTAATTGAGATTAAACATAAGCTTTCAAGCTTGATAAATTGGAGTGAGATGTGTAGGTGACTCTGGGTGTTATTTGTATTTTCACAGTGAAAGCAAGTTGAATACATTGGTACAGAAACTCCATGACTTCTTGGCTCACTCGTCAGAAGAATCTGAGGACGCAAACTCTCCTCCAGCATTATCTAAAACCAAAAGTATAGGTAAGAAGACATTTTATGTTCATTTTCAATGTATATGTGATTCTAAAGTCAAGTAACCTGATGTTATTTCACTTTATCACACTTCACTGGGGTAATTATACCAAGTCTTAATGTGATTTAGGTGGTGATAGCTTGATAAATGCACAGTAGGCCTTTGATACAATATTTATTTCAATTCTGAATCTTTCTAAAGGTGAAAAAATCTAATCTTCTGGTAATTTCCCTTCTCTGAAACATGAGATATCAGAGACAGGTATTTGCTGTGCTAGGAGTTCCTTATTCAGTGTTCCTGAATTTACAAATGCAGTGTCTTGGTTTTTCTGCTGTAGTAAGGTTTCTGCAGTCCTTGCAGGTGAGGGAGAAGTTCTGGAGATCATGCTTTCATGGTAATTTGAAAAAGATTTCTACATATAATCTGGAAACCTTTTTAAAAGAAAACAATACTTTTAAAAAAACTAGAGTCCTACACTAGGTCAAAATTGGAAATTTTTACTTCCAAGTTAAAAACAGGTAACAAAGTTTAACCACTCAGATGAAAGTGAAATTATTTAATGTCTGTACTGAATAAAATCTGTTTCCAAATTTAATTGGTTAAATTTGTTTATTAATTTCACTTGGACTGGATACAGGTGCAAAACCTTTCAATCTGTACTGCTTAATGAGCTAAAAGTTGTGTTCATGTGGTGGAATGCAGAAGAGTGTACTGGCTATATTAGGGTTTATTTTCAAACTCCTGTTGTCTTAAGTCACAGGCTTTCTGGTGTGTAGTTTTTATCTTTTAATGTTTTGTTTAGGGAGAGAGTGTGCTGCTTGTGGCACTCACCTCCTCATGTCAGCATCAAACTGAACTGTTAGCACAGAAAAAAGAAACTACTCATGTGGTGCTTCAGCAGAACAGTAAAATAAATTGTGATGTAAATGCATCTCAAAGTGAAATTTTTCTGAGGAGCACAGTGGGAAAAAGAAATCTCCCTTTATCCTCTGTAGTTAAAAATTAGCATTTGGTTCCTTGCCGTAAAGCACGGATTGTCTTTGAAATGGATACACTTGCAAATTCATAGCAGACATATTTTAGTGTTGGTTTTGAGATCTAAAAGAACATATTAAAGTTGAAGAGTCAGGATTAAACACTTAAATATTAGGAAATGCCAGAATTTACTATGCAAATTTCCTTCCCTTCCCAATGTTCTGTGCATAACAAAAATGTCTTTCTCAACTGTGCTTGCTTTTCTTTTTTTTTTTTTAATTCAGAGGGTGCTCATTATGAGCAGAAATTATGGATGTGACTGGGACCAAATCAGATTTATTTAGTAATAGATCTTGTTTTGTTCCAGCATTTGGAGGATATGTGAACTATTGGGTAGAGTGTTGTGAGGAGGAAGATGATGATGAAGGTAGTTAAGTGTGGCCCAGGAAGGCTGGATGTTAGAAATCAGTTGGCTATTAGCTGATATTACTTCATCTTTTGTCCCTGACACACATAGAGGTCAGTTAAAACAGGAAACAATATTTGCTTTATAGCCTTAATAATGTTCTTTATCCCCTCTGCCCTGGGACTGGATGTCTCCCTCCATTCCACTGCATGGCTGCCAGCAGCAGAGTCACAGAGAGCTCAGGAGAGCCAGCCTGCCTGCTCTTGTTCCAAGAGTGGAGCAGCAATCCCAGGGGAAGCTCTGCTCCCTGCCAGCCCTGGGGTGGCTGGGCAGGAGCAGCCAGGTCAGCACTGAGCTGGGAGGGGTGGCTGCAGCACACGGGGCCCTTGGTGGGCACAGGGAGAAGCTGGCACTGCAGCACGTTCAGCTGCTTTTGGAATAGCACATGTGCATCAGGCTGAGTGCAGAGTCTGCACTCGCTGGGGCTGCCAGAGCAGGGGAAGCTCTGCCAAGCTCTCCAAGCTGGTATTTTCCATGGGTTTATCACTTGGGCAGAGTTGGTCAGGAGTAGAAGGTGGGCAATATCCAAGCTCCAGCAGAAATGTCACCTCCTTCCACCTCTCAGGTGCCTCCTTCACAATAGGGAATGCCTGAATATTCCAGAGAAGACGTTTCAGGTCAAAACCTGAAAAAAAGGCCAAAACCATTGTCTTCCATTTTGTATTTCCTCCTTCATGTGTGGAAATGGCTGGATTACTGCAGTTTACTCAGTTCTGCAGAGGTCAAACATCCACTATTGAATTCTCTAAGCTATTCAGTTTTTTCAAAGTATAGAAGTAAATTGTTTTGGTGTTCCCCAAAACTGAAGTTTAAGGATAAAGAAGTTGGAGTGCTAGTAGTCTTCTCTTAAAAATCACAAATTATCCTGATAAGTATCCTGTAATTATACTTCCTACTCAGTAGCATCTGTTAAAATCCTGCTGTTCTTAAACTTTTGGAGCAACTTCATACAAGAATCATTCAATCACTGAACTCCAAACTTTCCCGTCTATTTCCAAGACTGGTGGATTGGACCAGTGCCAATAGGTTGCAGGTCTTTTGGCTTTATATTCCACACTTGCCAAGCTTGAGAAAGAGGAATTCTCATCAGAACTTGGATCAAATGGGATTTTTGTCTGTGGTTCCATGATCCCAGGTTTAGTACTTTGTTTCTTATGTCAGATGTGTGAGAGAAAATACTTGTAGTAAATTCTTAAGAGATCAGCAAAAATGCACTGATGATACTATTTCTGCATGCAGTTGCACTTGCAGTGCTTCAGTATTTCTTCACCAACAGCAAGGCTCCCAGGGACTGAAGTGAAAGGGGTTTCTGAATGATTTCTGTAAAATGTATGCCACACAATGGAATGTCGTTCCTGTTGTGCACCCTTTTGTCTCTGGAAGTCACATTTATCTCTGTCCAGGCTGGTGAAACATAAGCAATGCTGTGATGTGCAATGTGAAGAATTTCTGATGTTCCTTGAATTTCTCTCCATAGGTAAAAGTAGGGAATCTAAAGGAAGTCCAGCTTCAATGGAGAACAATAAGGACGAGGTAAGAAGAAAAATGCTTTTGAGTTCTAGTTGCATGTCTAGTGCACAGTGGCTGAGTTCACTGAAGTTCATTATGGCTTTCGCAATAAATACTTCAATAATACTGTCAGAAGCACCCATTAATGTCATCCTCCTTCATCCTGTTACTCACATAACAGTAGGTACTTAGTTGTTCTTTAGGCAAATATGCTTCCTTTTTGAAAAAAAGTAAAAATGCACACACTGGATCTATGTTAAACTGAGCAGAAATTTTTCATGTGGTGTTTTACTTCTGTCTGTTCTCCTATTGGAAACGTTCTGGTGGACAAGATCTTAACATTGTAGAGAAAACACAAGTGGCAGTGTCAGGCCTTAGTTTCCTTTACTACTGTAAATTCAGGTGTTTTCAACTGCTTGGATCTGTGATCCGAGTGCAAAAACAATTGAGCAAATCCGTTTTGCTCTGAAGGCAGCCAGTGCTTTCTGGCACGTGAGCCACGCTGCAAGAGTCTGCTCTGCTGGCAGTTTGTGGCTGCAGGCTGCTGCTCCTGAGTGCCAGGGCCCTCTGCAAGGGTGTGTTGGACAAGGGGCTTGGTTTCTTCACATTGCAAGAAGAACATTCCCAAACCTGTGTGAGCTGCTGACTTCTGACCTGAAGCTCCAGGGATTCAGTTGAACTGAACTGGCATGACTGTTGAAATTGTCACTTGTAGTTACTGCTTTTCCTGCTGCTCTTTTTAAATTAATTTTTTATAAGGGCACTGGTGATTTCTGAGTTGTTTCTAGTTAATGCAAGACACTGGTTTTTGGCAGTTCCCTTGGATATAAATGTGTTGACTTTTACATTCTTTTCTTGTTTCTAGGGAAGTAGTTCTTCGGAAAGAACCAAATCCTTAGGATCATCCCGTTCCAAAAGGTTGGTTTGGGAAACAAAAACAAATAAATTAGTTTTTGGGTGTGGGAAGCTATAGAAAAGTGGATACACTGTATAAAATATTTTTGGTAAAAAAATCAATGAAGTTATGGAGTGCTGGTAAAACAAATGCCTCATAGTACATTTAAAATTCAAACCATTTCTCAGAATGAAAGGTTAAGATGCTAAAGCTTAATTATTATTTACAAAGGAAAGATCATTCCATATCTTCAGGACAAAGGAGTTTATAAAAGAGTTCCTTCAGTCTTGCTATTTGTACATGTAGGATTCTTCCAAAGATGTAATTTGGGTCATACAGAAGAAAAAGTTTTATGTGCTTCACTATTGGGAGAGTGCAGCATCAGACTGTGCTGTTGAGTTGTCCTGTGCAGAAACTGCCATTTGCTGTATCCTTGCTTTTTCTTTTTCCTTCTTTGATCTGAAAAGTATGGAGTCAATTGTTTATCAACTGCTTGAACCTACACAAGACAAATTATTTGTGTCCCAAGTAAGAGCAGACTTAGTCCAGTCAAACTCCTCCTCATCTGCTCTCAGCTGGTGCTCACTCCAGTTCTGTCCTCTGATTTTTATTAAATCCCAGTGAACAGTGCAGGGAGTTGAGCTTTCAACAGCTCCCTTAGTACTGCTCTTTAGAAGTCTGGATCTCTTTTCTCTCTCTTTTTTATCAAAGTTGCTTTATTTCATCATGTCCGCTGGCATTAATATTCTTCAGTCTCCTTTTTATGTTTGTCTTGATGCCATATTTGCAAGTGTGGTTTTATATTTGGCTTTAGTTTCTCCCTCATCTTTTGAATCCAGTGTCCTGCTGAACTCTTTTCATTTATATACTTCTTTAGTCCTGTTTTTTGCCTCCTGTCTTACCACTAAAGGGATTTTCACTCATCCATTTGTTATGCTGTACCTTATATTGACAAAACCGGTGTCTTACAGTAGTTCATGCATTGCCTTCAGACTACTGAAAAATTTGCTCTATATTTTGTGTTATTTTCTCTCCATCCTGACATAGTAAATTCATTCATTTTCATGGATTTAAATTGTTTGTGTGGATCCTTTTGTTCAGTAGTCAGCTTTTTCATTTCTTTCTGCATTTCCTTCATTTTCTTGTCAAGATGCTTTTTGTAATTTGCTAATACCTGTGTGTTCTCCTTGTGCTGCCTGTTATACCTGGAATGATGGATAACATTCATGAGCAGACATTCACCTGTGTTTCATTTAGACTTTTTTCCTGGAATTGTGACTTTCTTAAAAATCCATCACACCTCGATTTTACAACAAGAAGATTTTATTAGTATAGACTTCTGTTTCACGTGGGAGGGGAGAAATCCTGTTCCAAACCAGAAAATTATCCTACAATTGTATAGTAATAACTTAGAGCATCCCAGCTCATCTTGTCTTTAATTTAAATAGAACGTCGTATTTCACAGTTCATATGGTATTTTGCCTGCAAAGCTTACCTGAATTGCAGTTTGTACTGTTTGTCAGAGCATGGGTTGTTTTCTGTCTGTGCAGGAAACCTACAGTTGTAACAAAATATGTTGGGTCAGACGATGAACAAATTGCAGATGAAACTGTAAATGAAGATATTTCAAATGAGAACTCAGAGAATGATGTAGATATGCAAAGCTTGCCTAAAGGTAGGTCATGTCTTCTTTTTTTTTTCTTTTTTTGCTTCTGAATTCAGCAAATTAGCCCAGATTATGATGCAGCATAAATAATTTACAGAATTATTTATTTATCACATTATTTAGAATGCACATGTATCAGTAAAATCCCTCTTGAAGGTCCTGTTGGTTCTCTGCTCACAAAAATGAGGAACCTGAGCACTTTCAGTTTGGAACCCAGCAGATTTTAATCTGTGGGTGCACAAGGATGTGCTGGTGGCTTAATTTCAAATGCCTGCTGACATCTGTATAAAACGATCACAGAACAGGAGAAATTATTTATTATGTTTTGCAGGAGTCTCAAGCTCTGTCACTTGGAGGTCTTATTTTACTGTTCTGTCTTTGAGGTTATTAGCAATTAGATCAACAAAAGCAAAACTAACTCTGGGGGGAAAATGCCATTATTGGATCAATTTTTAAGCACATTTTTTAGAAATAGTTAATACTATAGGCCTGCATCCCTCTGCTCTTAGCTGCAGTTGGATTAATCTCCTCCATTTCTTACCTATGAAAGTTACAGGAAAAATTGCTGCTGTTCACTGTGTGTGTAGCAGTATTGAGAGCAGTCACTCTAAAATGATTTTTTCAGAATATTTTATTTTCAGTGTCCTCACAACAAAACTGGGCTCTTAAATAGGAAAGATGTGGTTTTTTTCCTTCACGTAATTTTGATTAGTACTTTATTTAAATGAAAATGTCAGATTTTGTATATTGGTAAAGACAAAGCAGGTTTTATTCTATTCCTTTTTTGTGTTTTTCATACTGAAATAAATGAAGATGAGGAAACTGAATAGGAGGGGGAAAAGAGAGAGGAGCATAGGGTTTTGAGGGATTTAAGTGATATCCTTTATTGGTAACAAGTTCCTGTCCTGCACCCCCCAGCAGTGTGACAATCCTGTTGTGCAAGTGCCACAGCAGAGCACAAAGAGCAGAGTTTGCTCCTCAGCCCATTCAGTCCTTGGCTTCTGTCCTACAGCTACAACACAGATGTAGTTTGAAATGTGTGTGTTGGTTTTGGGGTTTTGTTTTTGTTTTTTTTCTTTTTCTGTGAACATCTGTGCATTCAAAACTATGTTGAGTTTTAGTCAACAGGTTGCACTTTTTTTGTTGGCTTTATTAATCAGAACTTTTGCACTTCACTTGGATGTGTAATGGTTTCCAATTTCTAAATAAAATTATTCTAGGTACAGTGGTTGTACAGCCTGAGCCAGTGCTGAATGAAGACAAAGATGATTTTAAAGGGCCTGAATTTAGAAGCAGAAATACCGTTAAAATGAAACCTGAAGCTCCCAAAAAGCGTGGAGGTAAATACAATTTAAAACATCTGTTGAAATGGGTTAAAATTGTTGCTTATGACCACATTTGGTACATCTAAAAATTGTCCATATTTCTGATAAATTATCCTAAAAATACCTCCACTCTTCTGGCTTTTTGTTCATTAAGGATTTTAGCTGATAGAAATTAGCCTCCATTGCTGCCCCTGCAATGCAGCAGTGAAAGCTAAGATTAGTTCCCACTAAACTCCTTCTTTTCAATAGGTACAGGATGCTTCATTAGGTGCAGTTGCTTGGTTGCAATCAGGTGTTAGAGGTATTCCTTTTTTAAAGGAATTGGAACACCATTGATGCAGGAACGTTCACTGACTGATCAGGAAAGCAACAGTTTGAGCAGGGACATGTATGGGCAGATTATCCATCAGTGAGCTAAGAAGAATCCTGAACCCTCAAACAATACAAAGACTTCTTTCTTTTGCTTTGAAATTGTGGGAAATTCCCTACCAGTGGGCCCTTCCAAGGATTACCAGCTGCTATGTCAGCTGATTTTCCATAGCTGCTGCTAAAACTGGGAAATTAGGCTGATTATAATACTAACAGAAATTAATTTCTCTCTCTTTTTTTTTTTTTTTTCCCAAAAGCAAAGGGAAGGAGGGAAGATTATATATAACCTAGCCAATAAGAAGGTAGATACTTTTGTTAACCCTGCTGGCAATATCTTAGCTCACACACCTCCAGCAGTAGCCAGGGTATTCATACGAACAGCTCTTGCACACGCTCTTCATGCTTCCCATTGTATCATTTGAGGTCTTTGCTCTCCTTTAAAGGAATTTATGGAGTGCTGTTTCTGTGGGTGGAGAGAAATGTGAGTGTGGAAATGTGCTTGTGCACATACCTGGCCTCATGTGGTGTCAGTGACATTTGGAGCATTGATGTTTTCTCTAAATTACCAGCTTTGGAAGTCGGTTCTGTTTTATTCGTGCAAGATGTCCTGTTCATATAAGAATGCTTTTTCCATTTGTGCTGAAAACAATTCTACATATGGTCCAGTAGAACTCTTCAGGGGTACAGTGTTAAAAAGATAAGACACTTGTGCATGAGCTTTGTGGCCTGTGTCTGCATCCCCAGGACAGTTTGTATCACCTGCCCTCCCAGCTGTTTTAATCTCCATCCATAGGGAATTTGCAGGCCTTCCTTTGTGTATCTGGACTGGTTATTCATGTGCTATGCCTGACATATTTATTTTTTAATTTATTGCATTTCTAGTAGGAATTATATGTCCTGTGTGTATTAGAAATAGAGGTAGAAGCAGATCTCTGGCCTTTCTAGCATGCAAATGCTCTTACCTAAGACTGTAAGAGGCATTGTGTCATTATTCTCAAGTTTTGTATCTGCAGTGTGGTTATGGTTGTACTTTTGCTAATAAATTCTGTTAGGAATGTTTTTAGCCAAGTATTAATGAATTAGTGGTAGTTTAATTTCTTTGGGTCATCATCATTTGTAGTAGTAATATGGTTTACAAAGGTTTGACTCAAAAATTCTCTCTTTTCCTGGTGCCAGCTTGCAGGTTTGAGGAAGGAGGCCATAGTGCTTCCCCTTGGTTGTGGAAAAGAGGGAAGTGGTTCAGGGCTTGGCAGGGAATCTCACGTTCTCCCTGGGTTGGCTGGGCCCCTCAGAGATTCCTGCAGCAGTTTAAGGGCTGTGGTGTGTGTCAGGCTTGGATTCTGTGCTGCAGAATGTGGGATTCTTTCCCGAGGAGTGTGATGGGATGGATGAGTTCATCCATGGTCACAGCAGCATTTGAAAGAGGGGCTTGCAGGTCCACAGGGTCTGCAGGACATACAGTCAGGAATGGCTGGAGGGTGCAAACACATCCTGTATCCAGAATTTCAGAGTTAGGAGTGTGGATCAGCTGTTTCACTGCCCCCTGAGCCATCTGAGGCTGTGCTTCAGCAGCAGATTGCTGGGAGCTTGTTCTGTGTCTTGAGAATGTTCCTGCAGCTCCTTAGCATGCTGGTGTTGGAGCTTGGTTCTGATTCTGGAGTAGTGATTATTTAATTTAAAAAAAAAAGAAAAAAATACAGAGTCTGTACTCAGATTGTAATCATTAAATTCAACTGTTTGAGTTAATTTCCTTATTAACTTAATCACTGAGCATGACAGCAAAGGACAAGTCACAGTTCAGTGATCTCTTATCAACCCCGTATCTGCTTGATCCAAATTGGCCTTTTGGAAGTGCAGAACTCACCAATGATTTTGCTTTTTCTGCTGTTGAAAACAAAAAGATCTCCAGGTATTAGTTAAGAGCCTGGCATGGTGTGAGCCTGCCATGCCCAAGTTCACCCCTACTGAAGTGCAGTGGGGGGTTGGCGTAAAAAAAAAAAGCTTTTTTGATCAAATGTGGATGCAGCAGCAAAGTAGTGCACACACCATGGGAGCAATCAGCAACCTGGGGAGAACGTGTGGATTACAGCAGAAGTGTAGTTTCAGAAAAACCCAAAAACCACTGTCAAGAAGGGGACAAAATATGAGAAAAGGTTTTTCAGTCACTATTACAGTGATTACTTGCATTTTCTGTGAGAGTTTTCTGTGTTTTTCTTTGAGAAACTAAAACTGTTTGTGAAAGAAATGCCATAATACAAACATGAATTGCAGTGGTATTTGTTGAACTAAGATTAAATGGGGAATGTTGTCCAGAATATCAGAACTGCTCTGAAAGAATTTTAGTGATGACTCTAATTTAGGTGTGTTTTCATGAGGTGACCAGTTAACCCAACTTAAACCTCTCAGAGGGAAAGAATTGTGCCTTGTCCCCAAGTGCAGCATAAAAATCAGGGGGAAATTCAGTCTTAAAATGGCAGATGGTTACAGAAAGATTTCTCTGGTGCTGGGTGGTGCAGAAACAAGGGCCTATGAAAAACCTATGAAAGGGCCAGAATATTGCAAGAAAATGCAATAGGTGTATACAGATTTCTTAAATGAGAATGAAAACAATTAATGTGTTGTTTGTAATCCTCTCCATAGAAGAAGGACTCCATGGAATTGTGAGCTGTACAGCTTGTGGGCAGCAGGTGAACCATTTTCAAAAGGATTCAATCTATAGACACCCTACACTAAAAGTGCTTATTTGTAAGGTATGTGGTAAACAGTTCTGTTTGGTTTTGTTTCAAAATGTCACATTCGTTGGTGTGGGTGGGATTTCTATGGGAGTAATTCTTGTTCATTAGTTGACAAAGTTTTCAGTCATTAACTGTTACAATTAAGGAAAATAAAAGGAGGAAAAAGAAGCAAATATACTGAGTTCATATTCCTTTTTTCTTATATCCCTGTTAAACTGGTGGTGGTTTCTTTGTTATTTACTTGTACAGCTTTAAGGGTATAATCTTAGTGAATTTTTAATGTAAAACGATCTGTCTGAAATTTCTGCCTACTCATAATGTATTTTAAGAACAGATTCAAGTCTGCATCTCCTGGTAGAGCATTCCATGCAAAACAGCACTGAAATAAGGATCAGAAAAGTAGCTTCAAAGCCATCTCTGTTTCTGCCAGCTTCTGGACTGTTTTAAGTTAGGACAGCTTTGCAATGCTGGTCTAATCCACAATCTGAGTCTTCAGCTGTGTGGCTTCCTGGTGGCTCCACACAGGCCCTGAGTTGGTGGCAGAGGGAAGAGGTGGGACAGGGCAGGAAGGAAATGTCCCTGCCTCCTGCTGTGGAGACCTCTGTCAGCTTTCAAAGAGCTGCACAGATCTCTCTTGCATATTTCTCTAGTGATGGAGATTTTGTAATTATAAGACATTGCTAAAGATAGAGATACAGTTCTGTGTTATAATGTACATGGAGCATTTCCCTGCTCTTCCTCCTCCTCCTCCCCACTTCCTCGTAAGTGTTACAGACTCAGCCATGCCCATCTAGGCTGGTTCTTCTCTGCATTCTGGCTTGTTTCTTTTACAAAAATCAGCTCACAAGGTGACCTTTTCCTACTTCCACTGGAGTCCCAGCTCGTGTTCCTGGCCTTGCCACATCCGTGTTCCTGCAGTGTGACCTGGGTCATTTTTGTAACCTGGTCAGGCTGTTGGGCTCAACAGCAGCTCTTGATTGGGAGCTCTGCTACCTGAATTACATCAAGGGTTGTTCCCCTTGATTTTCTCTGGTTTTACTGAATTGAACATGGCCTTATGTGATGTGAGAGCGAGGAATGGAAGCCCCTCATCTTTATTTCTGTGCCTAGTTCTGCCGTTATTTTTCTCCTACTTAGGTAAAAGTCCCAGACCTGAGAAAATGTTTTCCTTTGACTGTGAATGTTCCATCAAGTGTCTAAACATCAGATTTTACTGGGGTTTTGTTGACTTTGCTTGTTTGGATGGTTTAGTTGAACAGATGTACAAGTCTGTTCCAGATAATGGGGCATCATGATTGTCAATTCAGGTGATGAAGCCTCTTCTGCACTCTGAATTATATTAATAATGCCTGTTCAAAGCAGAGCTACAAGTCTGGGAGAACAGTAACAGCAGGAAAAAAAACGACACCAAACCTTCAAAATTTGGTGTCAGCAATTCAGCAGCTGAAGCCTTCAGTACTTCTACCTGAGTCATTTGTATTTTTTTTATTACTATTACCAAATTTTCAAATGAAGGTGCTTTGTTTGCACCTGGATATGAAATTCTTGAATGTTAACATCATGATAAATACTGAAGACTTTTTAATCTAAAGCCTTATGGCATGACATGGTAACATATGGAGCATCCAACTGAAAATTGTAATTCATGTGGGATTAATTGTGTCAGGGAGGATGTGGTGCTGATTTACCTAGGAAATAGATGGAAGAAAGATTCAGACTGGAGAGAAGTATTCAACTGATATTCTAAAATACGCAAATATGCAGCCATCAAACAAAAGCCTGTTTTAATTTTCAAGCAAACCTTGAGCCATCTAAATAAGTCATGGTTTGGGACCATGAAGGATGTTTTTTAGATTAAAACAAATGTAAAAGACTTGGAATGCTGAAGACCTTGCAGCTGCTGCTTTTGCTGGCTTGCTTCGAATGCACACTGAAATCTAATGAACTGCTGAAGCCCAGTTGAGATTTAATAAAGAGTTCCTTGTCCTCTCTCTTTCTTTACAGACTTGCTACAAATATTACATGAGTGATGACATCAGTCGTGATTCAGATGGGATGGATGAACAGTGTAGGTAAGTGTGCAAAAACTGCAATGTGTGCAAAATGGGAAAGTGTACAAAAACTGCAGTGTGTGCAAAAACTGCAATGTGTGCAAAATGGGAAAATGTACAAAAACTGAAGTAACACCCACAGCTCTACTGATTTGGGGGTCTTTTTTCTTGCTGTTGTGACAGTATTGACAAGACATGTACATAAGAGCTGAATCAACAATTATTTGTCAACAAGAAATACTGAACCTCAGGATTTTTTTAACTGTTTGTTTTAGTAATGAACAGGAAAACAATTTAAAAGAAATGTGAGAACAAACTCTTTAATATATATCACATTGCTAGTTAAATAACATGCCACCTTCCTAAAACCTTAAAGATGGGTCTAGAATCTGACATTCTTAACTTTGAGCTGGAGAAACTCAGTTCTCCAGATGCATTTCCCACTTTTTAAACACCAGGGAGCTTTTCTGTCCTTATGTCAAATATCTAAATGTGTAATTCAGTAAAAATTGTGCAGTCTGTGGTTTCCCTGAGCTTATTGTCCACCACTTTTCAGTCTTTGTGTACTGCAGTAGTAATATATGAGTTAAGGCTAGAAAGACTGAAGCTTATTAATTTTGCTGTCAAATAAATCACAGATTTTCAGAAGAAACAGGGAAAAAAAGATGTAATTAATTTTTTCTCTTTTAAGAAATCAGTGCTGAAATTCTGTTGGAAAATTACTGATCATTTCAGCTTTGTGAGGTGTTAATTTAAAACATGAATTTTCTGACTTTGCAATTCTCCAGTGAGCTTTTCAGTAACGGTTTCAAGTAACGGATATCTGTTCATCACCTGAATTTTTAAATATGTGAACTTAATAATGTATCGCCTTGTTGACGTGGAGACAAAACTCTTACCTTTCTCAATCTCATTGCAGGTGGTGTGCTGAAGGTGGAAATTTGATTTGCTGTGACTTTTGCCATAACGCCTTCTGTAAAAAGTGCATTTTGCGCAACCTGGGCCGAAAGGAGCTCTCGACTATCCTGGATGAAAATAACCAGTGGCACTGCTATGTTTGCCATCCAGAGCCTTTGTTGGACTTGGTCACTGCTTGTGATAGTGTCTTTGAAAATTTAGAACAGTTGCTTCAACAAAACAAAAAAAAGATGAAAGTTGAAAATGAAAAAAGTAAAATATATGACCACACAGTCAAGTTTTCTCCAAAGAAAAATAATGCAAACTGTAATGGGGAAGAAAAAAAATTAGATAATTCATATTCAGGTTCACTAACATATTCTTATAAAGCACTAATGGTGCCAAAAGACTTGCTTAAGAAAACAAAAAAACTGATTGAAACTACAACAAATCTGAATTCTAGCTTTGTAAGCTTTTTGAAAAATGCTGCAGAAAATGTAGAAATAAGCCCAACTGTGCAACTGTGCCAGCTGAAAGCTTTTAAATCTGTGCTGAGTGACATGAAAAAAGCTCATCTGTCACTAGAAGAAGGCCTGAACCTGGAGATTCAAGCACTGAATGTTAAAATCAAAGATAAAAATACCAAAGAGAAAAAGCCAGAGGCTAGATCAGAAAAAAATGAGGTGAAAAAAGATGAAGGAAAGGAACATGTGGCATTAAAAGAGGATGACACCACACAGACACGGAAAAAAGTCGTGTCGGAGCGGCCTGACAATGAGCCCATGGATCAAAGTGTTCCCTCAGTGGAACAGACAGATAACAAGGCACCTCCTGGGGAGGAGAAGAAGTCTGGCAGAAATGAAGAACCACAGTATGAGCCCAATAGCACAGAGGCTTTAGACATGGATATCGTGTCCATCCCCTCATCCGTTCCTGAAGATATATTTGAGACTCTGGAATCTGCTATGGAGATTCAGATGCCGTCAGATGAGCAGGACAGTGGGAACGCAGCAGCAGATCATGAGACTCCAAATTCAAATACAAAAGTGAACACTCCTGTGAAAGATACCAAAGGTGGTACCAAGCTAAAATCGTCGGCTAAAGGAACAAAAGAGCTCATTGTAAAATTGACTCCTGTTTCCCTTTCTGAGTCCACAGTTAAAGGTGAAGGTCAAGACAGCAGCCTAGAAAAGGAGTGTAAAGATGTTGATGCATCTAAAGATGTTGATGCATCTAAAGATGTTGATGCATCTAAAGATGCTGATGCATCTAAAGATGTTGATGACTCTAAAGACGTTGATGCATCTCAACCTGGGGCAGCAAACTCTGATTCTGGAAAACAAAACCACAGTGCTGGCAGCGAGCTCTCCACAGAGAACGACGCTGCGCCCATGGAGGACTCGGATCTCCGGAGGTCGCCCCGTGTCAAGACCACCCCTCTGAGGCGCCCCACGGACATCAGCCCCCTGACATCCAACTCAGAAGAGGACAGCAATGACACGAGCAATGAAAAACAGAAGGGGAAAGCATCCAAGCAACCCAGGAGGAAAAACGATACAAGAAATACTTCTGACAGTGCTGCTGATGGTCCCAGTCCCAACAAACTTTCCAAATCCAAAAAGCCATATGACTTAGATCACAGCTCGGACTCTGATGAGGTGCCAGTTGTCCTTAAAGAAGCAGGAATGATGAGTCGCAGCTCCTCGGACAGTGAGAGCAACAGTGAAGCACCAGCAAAGAATCAAAAGACTTCAGATTTTCAAAAGAGTCAACCAGTGAAGGATGAAAATGGGAAACGAAAAAGGAAGAGTTCCAGTTCTGGTTCAGATTTAGATGCTAAAACAGGCAAATCAGCTAAAAATGCTGCTGCTGCTAAAAAGAAACGACAAAACTACTCTGATTCTTCAAACTATGATTCTGAGTTGGAAAAAGAGATACAAATGTTGAGTAAAATTGAGGCTGCAAAGAAATCGAAGAAAAAATTCTCAAGAAAAGATGATAGTTATGATTCCTCTGATGAAGAGCAGAGGAAAAAAGTAAGCAGTAAGAGAAAGGTAAATCTGAAGAAGAAGAGAGGTAAATCTGAAGAAGACGATGATGATGGTGAGAAGTCTTCTCCAGAGAAGGAAATTAATCACTCTTCTAAAGATAAAAAAACAGGTAAGAGGTCAGCTGCTAAGGACAAGAAAAGCAGAGACTCAAAAGAAAAATCTGCAAAGGGAAAATGTGATGAGTCATCTGATGCTGAGAAGTCTTCACTGGAAAAAGAGGAGAGTCCTGAAGTTAAGAAGAAGGATTTGAAAAAGAAAAAGGCACAGGATGATTCTTCTTCTGAGAGTACTGAGAAATCGGCAAAGAAAGAGCACAAGTTGGAATCTTCAAAAGACAGACTCAAGAACAAAAAAGGATCAGAAAGCAAAGCAAAGAAATCTGAAAAATTGAAAAAGAAAGGTTTCAAGAAAGAACAAGATGATTCCTCTTCTGATCTTGATAAGTCATCTCCAGAGAAAGGAAGTAGCAATTCTTCTGAAAATGACAAAATTAAAAAGGAACCCGTGTTTACAGAAAAGAGAAAATTGAGAGAGAGAGTAGCTAAAAGAGTACACATTGATTTATCCTCTGATACTGAGAAATCTCCCCAAAAAGAGGAGAGTTCTGATGATGATGCCGTGCGGCGTAAGAAACGAACTGAAACGAAAGAAAAGAGGAAAATAAGCCACAAAAAGAAGATTTCCAAGAAAGAACAGAATGACTCATCCTCTTCTGATGAGGAGTCTTACGAAGACACTAAGAAAAAGGTTAAAAGAGGATCAGTAAAAGAAAGTAAAAAGAGCAACTTAAAAAAGAAAGTGGCAAAAAAGAAGGTGGTTGTCACTTCCTCTTCCCAGTCTGATAAGGAGGAAAATGATGATCAGAATTCCACAGGCGATGGAAGCAGCGACGAGCAGAAGATCAGGCCCGTGACTGAAAGCTTGATGCTGTCTGCTGACGCAGGATTTTGTCAGTCATCAGGTGTGCAAAAGTTGTTCATTTGGGTGACATTTAATAATCTAGAAGCAAAAAACCCTCATCAGTTGGTAATTATACATTTAAGTGTTTGCAGCCTGGCGGGTTTTCTGATACGGATTCGGAAGCACATGTTGTAAAGTTCCCTTCCAGCCAAACTATCCTGTGGCTGTGAGATTCCACAATTTCAGTTTGTGCAGCTTGTGCCTTGAGGAAAAAAATGAAGTCATTGTAAATGAAGGTGCTTTGGAAACTCCAGCCAGTATTTACAACAGGTACAGCCTTGGAGTCCAGCTTTCCAAAGCCTGGCCCTTGCCTCACCTGCCCAGGGACTATGTAGCAGAAACTGGTTGGAAGGAGTAGATAATGTGACCTCACATTTATCACCTCCTGTCTGTGCACTGGATGTGATGCTGGAGACCTGTGGCATTGTAATATACATTTAAAAATGAAATAAATTATTTTTATGCCTCTCAAGAGCCATGTAGGCTTAGACCAGCTACTTAGAAATCTGCCATTGTTTTCATATGTTGTGTCTGTGTGCAGATAATACTGGGGATTGTAGGGCTTTTCTGCGAGTGCTGCCTTATCAGTGTTTTCCCCAGTGATGTCACTGCTGGGGGAGATTGCAGATAATTCATGGTTTGCATAGTAATGAGTTGGTTTTTCGCAATGGTCACTGCCACAGCCATTAAAACTCTCGTGTAGACAGGTAATTGATGGCACTCAGTGACAGTTTTCAGCAGCACCGGACCATCAGTGAAAAATGCCTTAAAAATGGAGTTGCTCATGTACAGTTCATGGACTTGTATTAAAATGGCCCAAGAGGAGAAAGGTTTTAATTTATCAGAAGGTGTCTGAAGTACTGGGAGCTGTTTCACTGGCAGGTCACAATGGAAAGATTGGATCATTATTGGAGAGATGGATAGCAGGGTACAAACTGAACAAGGTTGTGGTGTGGCATGATTGACAGGAGAGTTAGACAGGAGAGAGAGAAGTGGTGTGGTTTAGATTGGAGACAGAATGCTGAAAATGGGGTGTGTGAATTTCTGTCTGCACATCATCTCACGGGCAGTTTTGGGGGGGCTGAGCCCAAATGGGGGGGCTGAGCCCAAATGATGTGTGCCCAAAGGATGAGAGGCAGTGGATACAGCATTTATCAAGGAAAACTGATACAGATACTGGAGTATTCTTCCACTGAGCATGGTCAAAGCTTGTGACTGGTTGCCCTCTTGAACTTCAGAATCTTTGTCCTTGGAAATGCTCAAAACTTGTCTGGCCAAGACCCTGAGGTAACTGACCTGACTTTGGAGTTAGCTTTGCTTTGAGACAAAAGTTGGAGTAGAGTTAGAGTTGATGTTGGAGTAGAGCATGTCCAGATGTCTCTTTCAGCTTTAGTTATCATTTGAGTCTGTGAAATTCTGCCTATGTTAGTGTATTTTCAGAGGAGAAGAATGTGGCCTTTGTCTGCAGTTTGCTTTTGGTTAATAGGTGAATTAATAAAACAGTCTGATCTGTGTCTGAATAAGCTGTGTATTGTAGATTGATCATAGAATGAGGCTTAGGATCTGGTTTAACCAACAGGATACTTTTACTTCTCTACATGAGGGACTTTCTGTGATCACCTTGGAGTGTGCCCCTTGCAGGCTAGTTTTAGTCTAATCCTCCAGTCCCCACAGATAGAAAATAAACAGAAATTATGAATGAGGGAATCTCAGCTCATTGGGATTGCAAGGGTTCTTTCCCTTAATTTCACTACCTAGCAGATTTGTCTGACTTGCATGCAAGATAAAAAAGAGAGAAAAGCAAGAGGAGAGGTCTGAGAATGTGATAGAAGCAATCCAGATTTCTCAGTCCAGCCAGGAGAGTGCAGAGGAGCTCCAGGGCAGGATTCACACTGTGCTGTTCCTCCTCTGCCACGTGTCCCATACTGTTGGCCTTGATGTCCTTTGTACATGAGACAGTGCCATGTAGTGCAGCTGAGTTTGGATATTTGCAGTAAGGATAGCATGTGGAATTCTCAAAATAAAACTCTTTACACACACTCATAGTGTTGAAAGCAAAAATAGGAAGGGTTGGTGTTCTCTGGTACTTCCCTCCTGGCAGCAGGGCAACCCACGGGCTTGGGATGCAGCTCTGTCCTGTGCTTGTTGTGCCTTTTTTTCAGTTTGCACAAACTCACTCGTGGAGCTTCTGACAGAGCAAAGAACTTCTTAGGAAACTTATTTCTGATTCCTGAATAGAGTATTTAGTCTCTTATGTTTTGGTGTAAAATCCTAAATTCACTGTGTGTAATTAGGAACGAGTTGCAAGTTGTGTGTAGTAGTGAGCAAAACTGAAGAAACAAGATTTATTTTGATTTGTCAAGACAGGTAACAGGTAGAAAAGTGGTATCACCAAGCTGTTTTAAAATGGTGATTGTTGATGGAGATGCAGTTCATATGTTTTGCTGTTTGTTGCGCTGTCAAGTATTGTTTATTGTTGTATTTACACACATTAAGTGTTTGCTATTGGGCTTTTTTTTTCAGGAGATGAGGGAGATGCTCTATCAAGGACTATCCCAATGGAGGAGGAGGAAGATGATGATGATGACGACCCTGAGAATAGGTATGATACCCTCCGTAAGGACTTAAAAACGATTAGAGCACAGCCTAGGTGTGGGCGTGAGCCGGCGCAACGGAGGAGCAAGCAGGTGGTAAAAAGCACGGCTGCCTGCCCGGTAAAGACTCGCTCACGGGCCTCCTGCAAGTGTGAACACGGGGCCAGAAAACAGAGGCCCAGAGCCAGGAATGCAAAGCAAACGTTTAGAAGTGGTAGAGCCAGGTGTGCAAAGCAAATGTTTAGAAGTGGTAGCTGACACGCCTGGCCGGGGGGTGTTCCCACAGCACTGCAGTGCTGTCCCACTGGGGTTCCGGGTGCACGTGGGAGGGTGGTGACAGGGGTCTTGCAGGCAGCTCAAAAGCTGCTGCTGCTAAATGTGATTTTCAGCTAGTTGTGGGGAGTAGAAGGGGACCGTTTGCATCTGTGCAGTATGCAGTGCTACAGTATTTTCAGAATTAATTTGGTTATTACTGTTGCTTAATATGCTTTTTTAATTGAAATGCCTTTTCTCAATAAAGAGAAAGCACAAATGTTGGGGAAACCATATTAGATATTTTCAGCTGTTAATTTAACTGAGTTTAAATCCACTAATAAGTACCTGAAGTGACTAATGTGAGTTAAGGCCATGATTCTACAAGCACTGTGCATAGGCTCAATTGGTATCAAAGAGACTAATTACATATTTTAAGTCTTTGCATAGATATTTTCAGAATTGTGGCTTATATGTATTGCCTCAGTTTGGAATTTAATAAAAAAGAATCACTGTAAGATACAGTTAGCTAAGACATGTCATATTTTACCAGTACCATTGTAGCTATCAAAATGAGCCTGGCTAGAAATGTAAAGCTTAATTTCCTAAATGCCCAACATGAAGTGTCACTCAACTCCGAGCCACAGGTTCTTTTTGGAAGTTACTGTAGTTAGACTGAAGAGCTGCTCAACAATTTTTTACACAGTGTTTCAGAAACTGATTTTTTTGTTGTTGTTTTGGCCATGTAGCATGTGTGGGACCAGTTGCTGGTAGAGTCTTTTTCTGCTTCTGAGCCTTACTAGTTTAGAATATGGAATCCTTGTTTCACAGAGTTGTACGTTTTGATATGTGGCTGAAGTACATTTTAAAAATACTGTATTATATCCTTTACAGACCTCAGTTTGGCATCAAAATGCTGCTGCTGAATTAGTTCTTGTGTGTTTTCACATCAAATTTAACCCAGTTATCCGGCTCTTTAAAGAAAGATGCTTTTTAGGGACTTGACAGCACAGGGTCATAAGCAGAACGTGTAAACTTTGGTATAACAAGATTTTTTAAAATCATGTTTTAATTTCAGTCCTGTTTTAATTCTTTTTTTTTTCTTTTTTTTCTTTTTTTTTTTTTTTTTTTTTTTTTTTTTTTTTTTTTTTTTTAATTGTTGTTGTGAGTTTCTGGTTGATAACTAAACCAATACACTTTTGTCAGAAGTTCAGTTTTTGCTGCTCAAACATTTCTGACAAAACTCAGTCATGATTTAGTTTAAGAGCTATATTGGGAAATAAATGAACCTAATTGATAACAAACAGTAATATAAATTCGGGCTCTAAAAATCAGTTTCTGTACTTTGTTTTGAAGCTGCCTCTTTGTTAAGTTTTTATTTAGGGGACCTTCTGAACATCTATTTATGAGATGGAGAGGTATTTTGTCAATAAACAGTGTTGTCAACCTTCAGACATGTTAACTGGTGATGCAGTCTGACTTACCTTCATCATGTGTTGTACTTGGCACCAAAATCAGAGCTATCAACTGTAAAAAGATGGAACAAATTTTGAGGAGTTAAAAACTTGTTCTTCTGTTTACTCAACACAAAGTGTTTAAGTAGTTTACCTACTGATTCAGAGAAGTTGCCTATTTTCTTCCAGGCCAAAGAGGGTACCTAGTACCTGCTGGGTGTTTGTAGTGTGGGAACTCTCCTGTTTGCAAGTCTCTAGTTTAGATGTTCTGTTATTTGCATACCTGGAGATGTGCATGACATGAATATTAATAGCCTTGAAATCATCTTTTTGCCGAAATGCAATATCCAAGTGGGTCATACTATGCTATACAGTGCTGTATGCTTTCATCTTCTGTTGTGTAACTATTATTGATCCTTCTGATCTTTTAAATGGTACTGTTTGATATGTTTGCAGCAGTTCTGTTTATTAAGAAGTTAATAGTGTATTAAATGCAGAATGCCTTTAAGTATTTGATGGTTACAATAAATTTTTGTAAAACGTTTTCTTGTCCAAGCATTTAATTTAATCCAACTCTGACAGCTTGAAAATCAGCCTCTTCCAACAAAGACAGCACAGTATTTAGAACAAGGTGTTTGGCAGTTTTCACTCATTTTTTTTATGACATTTCATCCAAATGTTAATGTCTTAAAATATATTTTAAAGGGTTCTGAATTTTCTAGTAGTATCCTGAAGGCCCATTTAAGCCAGTAGTGCTCTAGCTGGAATTCTGGTGGCTTTTATTAGCCACATCCCCCCATCCTCCCCCACCCAAGGGTTTGTTTTGGGCAACCTTCTTTCTACATATAATTAGTAGGTATTTATGAACACTAAGTGTGAGTTGATGTAATCTAATTGGTAATAAAACATCACAATCTTGAACTAAAATTTACAATCATGGCTTTTTAAGGAGAAAGATTTTGAGAGTGGTAGCATTATCTCACCAAGATTTTGAACAATCTCGTTGTATTGGCACTGTAAAATTCTTGAACAAGAATGGTGCAAATTACCATGGGGGCTTAATTCCACACCATGAGAGGCTGCACTTGCTGTTCCAGCTCTGCTGCAAAGTCTGAAGGAGCTTTTAAAGTAGTCCTGCAGTGTAACCAAGCAACCCCTGGGTAATTTCCAGTCTGTCTCTTGTGAAAACTCTTTTCTTTTAGCACGACTTAAAAATCTATAGCAGTCAATTCGTTGTTTAGAAATGTGTTCTGCTGGGGCTGTTCTTACAAATGGGAAATATCTTTAAATCCCCATTGATACAAAACTGTGCATATGTGCTATTATTTTATCCTAGAGTTGGTTTTGTGTGTCCTGGTTGAGGCTGCAGCCCCATTCTGTGAGGCACTGGCTAAATGTGTGCTGGGAGAGTACCCTTCATACAAATGTCACCATAAGTTCAGATAAGATGGAGTGGGGCAACATGACATGCTCAAGGTCACAGCAGATCAGTGCAGGAATGAGTAAAATAGAGGGATTTTAAAATATTATTTTATTTTTTACTTTATTTTTTTACTGCCTGAAACCCTGTGCTGAAGGTCATATGGCTCTCTGTGCCTCTTAATTAAATCCATTGCTGGTGCTCAACTGTTACATCTGAATGGCCAAGAATCTTTTATGTCCTTGACCTGAGTAAATATTACAGTCCCTTATGATTTCCATGGTTTTCTCTGGAAGAATATGAGTGAGGGAATTTTCACACCATCATAGCTTGTTTTTCTTGCTGCTATTAATGCAAATACTAAAATGTTAAAGTACCATGTGAAGTTTCTTAGCTGAGAAACCTGGTGACTTTAAATGGATTATATCATAAGTAGAAATATGATGTGTTATCCTGGTCAACATCTATTGTGGTTTAATTTAAACCGAGCTTCCAGAGTCCCGTACTCAATTTATAATAATTCATGTAAACCATTTGTTACATCAGTCGTTTGTCAACATGCAGTTACAAGGCCTAATCTCTTTGGGTCTAATGTTGCTTACACTTAGCATTCCTATCAGATATGTAGTTAATTAAAAATGGGTATCTTTTAAATTTTAAACATTTTAATAACATCTCAATTTTTGGCCTAAATTCTTACCAGTAAATGCATTGAAGAAAATGCAGATTTTCTCACTAACAAACAGTCTCATCTTAATTTGGTTGCAAGTGGTGAAGTCTTTATTCTAGATAAAAAACAGGACTTATTTTCTATCATAGCAATAACTTCTTAATCAGTATTATTATAAACAATTAGAAACTGATCAGTTTACCCAGTCTGGTTGTTGGTTATGCTGGTCATTAATAGGAAAATGAGAGCATTGTCTCTTTGTGGATGGTAGATTGTGTGCATGGTCTTTTTAGGTGTTAGATGCATTTGCTGTTTCCTATAGCTGTTAAAAAAATAGATACTTCATTAAAGAAAATTTAAAATGAAGGTTTTGTTTTGCTAAGAACCAAAGTCAGCCTTTTTTAGGTGACTTGTGTAGAGGTAAGTATTGCCATCCACAAGCTGTGTTGACTTTGCTAATGCACTTGCCAAAAAAAGGCAAAGGCAGAACTTCCAGGATTCAATTTCCATTTTTTTTAAAAATCTTTTCGATTTTTCCTCTTCCAAAACTCTGGGTTTTTATTAAACAAGAAGAATAGCCAGACCACTGTTCTCTGCATTTTCTGGAGTAGGAGTCAAGGTTAATAATTTATGTTAAAAGCTGTTAAAGGGAAGCCAGCCTGTGACATTCCAAGCAGTTTCATTTTGAAGAAAAAATTCTGACCATTAAGAGACTATAAGAAATATAGTCTGAATTTCTTTATGAGGAGCTGTTTATATCTGCTGCTGTTACACATGCTGTGCTGGGTCTTAAAAAAAATCAGCAAAGAACCAGACCCTACATCCCTTTTCCAAATATCCTCTGGGAGGACCTAGTGCAAAAAGCATTTGGAAGAGGATGTTACTTATCTGTGGACTTTAGTAAGTTTTCTTTGGGCTCATGCTGTGATTTCTTGATAGATGTGGAATTAAAGTTCTCCAAGGGTACTGCTTGGTAAAGTTTTAATCAGCTTTTTCTTCTCAAGAGTGAGGGGGAGGGAGTGTTTTGGATGCTGATGGATGGTCTGACTCACTGAACAAATTGAAATGTTTATTAAACTATTTTGCTTCCATCTTTTAATAATAACTGAATATAAATTTGTGTGAGAGTGTTTTTAAAAACTACACTATTGCTCAAAAATTAGAGAATACTTTGTGGAGTGTCAGGAAAGATAGCTTGGGAAGAGTCCCTTTGAAAAATGGTTATGTTTTAGAGACACATTGCAGGCTAGAAAATTAAATACTGATTGTTAAAAGCCCATTTTATAGTGTTCCATGGAAGCAACAACTCAGTTTTCTGTTCTATAAGAAGTTTGGCTTAAGAGATCCCTGTTTCTTTGCTATTCCCAAGTGGAGGCTGGATTGTGGTTCAGTTCCATGGCTTTTGAGCTGTTATTTTGATTGGTGTGAGACTTCCCCATCCTGAACTATGTACACACAGCATGCATTAATTCTCCCAAAAAGCAAGACAGATGAGGTTTCACCTAGAAAACACATATTTCATTTTAAATGGATGAATTAAAACTGTAGTATTCCTGATATTTATATGAGGAAGACCTGGCTTATTTTTTTTTCCCCTGGAACTTCAAGTCCACTATTTTCCTTTTTGGCATACCTGCCTTGGATAGACTCAGAAGATTTTTGTGTTGCAAATGCCTGTAAAGAAATAATTTTTCCATAGTCACTTGTGCATTAGCTGGAAACTTCTGCAGTGAAACCATGGGAAGCTGAGTGGACAGTTTGTGGAGCAGGAAATAAATGATGATTTTTATCTGAAATTCAGGTCCTGTAGTGTTGGTCAGACTTTTTGGGTGTAAACACAGAAGGGTTATTACAAGAGCTGCTGGAAGGCAAGTGCTTGTAGTTAGTTATCCAGATAGACCATGAATAAAATTAAATCTCTTTAAGTCTGTGCATTTTATAACCATTTAAAGTCTGCTGTAAAGCAGGAGACTTCTCTTTTTAAGAAGCTTTATACAAACCTGCTTTCTAAAAGCAAGTCAACACGTTACATTAATTGAGATTTTTGCTGATAGGTCCTGTCTTGCCACAATGACTTCTAATCACATGTCTTTTTTTTGTTCAGCTTTCAGCCCTTTTTTTGAAGTTCTGAATGGTGTAGGATTACACTTGTCATTCATAGATTTACTTGAACAATGGAATAAATAGTGTTTTCTGTTTTACTTCAAAGAATTGCCAAGAAAATGCTTTTAGAAGAAATCAAAGCCAATCTTTCCTCTGATGAGGATACGTCTTCAGATGAGCAGCCGGAGGAAGGAAAGAAGAAACCTGCAAAGCAAACTGAAAACACAGGAGATGATGGTAAGCACCAAAAAGCATCTGGGAAAAGGTGGTGCTGTGGCACCTATCATGATTTCAGGGGTCACTTTGGAAAATGCTGATTGTTAAAGTTTTTCAGCAAAAATATTACTGATTTTGATATGTAGTTGCCACATAGAGACCAATGTATGTGGTCATGAGGAGTATCATCTGTTTTAGTCTTCTGTATCTTATTTTTTTGTTATAGTTCTGGGTTTTGTAAGCAATTAAGAAGTCCTAGGGGTTTGTGAGGGGTTATTATCTATATAGAACAGTAAGTCCTGCATGTGCACAGGAGAGATTTGGCTAACGCAGCCATTGGAACAGGCATTCCAAGCATTCAGGCAGTGGGAAATACTGAACAGTGGAGGAAACTGGTATGTTGTTGCTTGTAATTCCCTGGAAAAGCACTGGATTTAGCCTAAATTAATTCAGATTTTAATTCTTGTAAGATAAGAAAGTGACTGGTATGCATGTGGTACTGACTCTTTTGTGTGACAGGAGAGAAGGAAAAGGAAGACAAGAAGTGTGAAAAGGAAGAACCTAATTCTGAGTCAGATTCAGAGGAGGAAGAAACATCCAAGAAGCCCAGATACAGACACAGACTGCTGAGGCAGAAGCTCACTGTGAGTGATGGGGAGTCTGGAGAAGAAAAGAAGGTGGTGAAACCAAAAGACAAAAAAGAAGGGGGGAAGCGCAGAAATAGAAGGAAAGGTACATAATCCACGTCTTTTTTTTTTGGTCATAAAAAATGCCTGCTTCTGTAAAATAAATACAAAGCTTGTCAGAATGGAGATCCTAACCTTTGTGATATTAAAATCCCTGTCTAAACTTCCTTGTGTATGAAATCTAGCATTCCCTTATCTTTGTTTGATAAATAGTTTTATTTGAAATGTCAAATACAAGTGCAGCTCTCTCCACTTGCTGTATCCTCTGAATTAGATTAATCCTGTGGAACCTTAGAATATCCATTCTGAACAGCAGAGGCAAGGCCAGGGTGTCTGAATTTGGGAAAATCAGTCTTGTTCTTGATGTAATTTCTCTCTTGGAGTGGCAGTAGTGCCTGAGGAGTGTGTCCATGCTGGAATTGCAGTGCAGCAGGCTGGAGCTGAGCACCAGATGGCACTGTGAAATGAGCCTGGGCTGGCCCTTCGTTGTTGCAGGCAGGAACAAAGAACTTGTGGGTGTTTCCTGGCCAGGAAAGGTGCACTGGGCTTCCCTGATCTGTGTTGCACTAATGCCAGCCAGCTTTTGTGGTCTTCCACAGAATAGAAGATGCAATGTGGTTTGTTTAGCATTTTCCTCCATGAAAACTCTCATTTTTATCTGTTTGCATATTCATGTTTTTCCTCCCTTACAGGATTAAAACTCTACCTACAGCATTTCATGCAGGAAGAATAATTGTAAATTACTTATGAATTACTGTGCAAGTAAGAGGCAGCTTAGTTAGGGTTCTTCAGTGCAAACCTTTGAAGTTGACTGCCCTCAAACACAACAATATATTTGATTTCAGTTTGCCCTTTTTAGCCCTATGTTATTAATGTTACCACTCCCCATGTTTGTAGAACAACTCATGTTTTAAGCCTTGTCATTGATAAAACAATTAAACTTTCCACTGTGTTCAAGGTCAGGCTGAAATTCAAGGTGTTAAATACCACGCTGGTGTCTTCAATACCTAAAAATGCCAGGGATAGCTCTCAAGGTGGCTGGGAGAGTCTTGCTAAAGCTGCTCTTTTAGGTGTATTTTTAATTGCTTTTTGAGGCAGTTTTGAGCTTGCACTACCTGAAGAAATGCCAAGCCACAAATGTAGTGATGCAATTTCTATTTTGTGTGTAAATAAGAGCCCTTTTCTTGAAGTATGGTTATAAAATGACATGTAAAGCATTTGAAGCAAAAACTTCTGTTTAACTAAAAATCACCTTTGGTTTCTGAAGTTCCATATTGTTCCTCACGGTTCTTCATCATTTAATGCTCTCTTCCATTTGCTCCTAAAATAAACATAGATGTTCATGCCTAAGGACCTCAAGGCTTGTGGCACAATAAGCCACAGGACTCAGCTAGTGCTTAAATTTTAACCTTTTAAATTTTAACCTTTAAATGCCTAAGGACCTCAAGGCTTGTGGCACAATAAGCCACACACCAGGACTCAGCTAGTGCTTAAATTTAACCTTTTAAATTTTAACCTTTTCTTATCTGTGCCCATTTTATCTTATAAATGTGGGTCCCATGTTGTCTAACATGAACCCTGGCAGTGTTTGTTCTCTGAAGCAGTTTGTTGTGCAGTGAGGAGCTGCTGGCTTTGCAGTGAACTCACCATGAAATAAATGCTGCTGTCTTTTCCAGTGAGCAGTGATGACTCCAATGACTCTGAGTTCCACGAGTCTGCAGTGAGTGAGGAGGTCAGTGAGTCTGAGGATGACCAAAGGCCAAGGACAAGGTATGAACAGAACTGAGCTGTGATTACCCTGTGTTTGTTTTGGGTTTTAATAGTACAGTTTGTGCAGGGAGATGGTAAAAATTAAAACACTTTGGAGCAGTTCTTAAAACCCTTTGTGATGTCTGTCTGTAGGAATTACAGAATATTAATTTATTTTGCAGCAAATGTGGGAGTTTTGAATTTGTACCACAGTAGGGGATGCACAACAATTTGATGAGCCAGTACAAAAAAAAATCAACAAAAAATGGACATTTTAATGCCAAATACATCACTGTCAACTGGTGGATTGCAGTATAAAACTAATGCTTTATAGTTCTGAGATTCTGATGGGTTTTCTCATTGCTCTGTGTATCCAGTGGGCTGAGCAGGAAGGAATTTAGAAGTCAGCCCTAACTGCACAAATGGAGGTCATATCTTATTAATTAATTACTACTCCTCCTTGACCATTGTTTTTCAGTGAGGTAGAGGATTATTATGGTTAATCAGTAATATTGCCTTTTTGCTTTTTAAATAGATCTGCCAAAAAAGCTGAGGCAGAGGAAAACCAGCGCAGCTACAAACAGAAAAAGAAACGAAGGAGGATAAAGGTTCAGGAGGATTCATCAAGTGAAAATGAGAATAAGGTGCTGTGTCATGTCTTGGAGTAATAAACAGGGAGTTCCTGTCTACTGCCAGCTGCTGAGGGTATCTCAGACACCTCTGCACAAAATACAGTAAAAAATTAAAGCTGTTCTCAGTGTCAGTTCAGGCTAAAATTTGTAAAAAGCCACCGTTGTGGAGGTAAAACATTATGTTTGAACTAAAACTTTTCCTATCTGGATCTTGATAAAATGCATGATACTGAAGCAAATGGAATTTTTAATCTTAATGTAGATGAGACAAATTGCAGATTAAGGCTTTGGTAGTGTTGGGGTTTCTTTTTGTGTGTGGTGTAAGTAGGGGCTGATCTGATTTAGCACCAGTATAACAGGAAAAACAGTGCTTTATTAATAATAAGTAGCTCTTATCAAATGATAACAGTGCCCTCAGTACTGCCTTTGCACAGCTGGGCTTATCTTTAATATCTGAGAATACATTACAGTTAAGGTGGCACTTCTTTTGTCAGACTTTTAAAAAAGGCATTTTTTCTTATTACCTGAACGTCACCTGTGTGTGTAAGAATTTCTGGGAGCTTGTCTAAGAAAGAAGGGGTTTATGATCTCTGCCATAGTTTTCTTGCTAATGTGTATTTCACTTAATTTCTAATAGAGTAACTCTGAGAATGAGGACAATGATGACTCAAAATCTCCTGGAAAAGGCAGGAAGAAGATCAGGAAAATTATTAAAGATGATAAGCTTAGAACAGAAACACAAAATGCACTTAAAGAAGAAGAAGAAAGAAGAAAACGTATAGCAGAGAGAGAACGGGAGAGAGAGAAATTGAGAGAGGTATGGTCTGGTTTCTGAGTAAGTTTCTGTGCAGTTGAATTCCTGATGATGTTTAAGATGGTAAATTTAAACCTCAGTGTAATTCAACCAGTGATTTTTGAAAACCACTTACATGGAGTCTTATGAGCCCCAGGTTTTGTCTGCAGTTTCCTGCAGGTTGACCTTGGTAAGTTTTATTTGACTGCTGTGACCTTAGAAAGTTGTTTCAGCTCCCTGCTGCCTACACTTCAGTGCCAAAGTAAGTTGTGATGCATTAAAAGTTTCTCTTCAGTAAATAAATGATTACTTCCAGTTCTGGTAAATCTGAAGTGTCTCAAGTGCTGGGTGTTACTCCTGTGAGAACATTCCTCTGATGCCCTGTTTCTGTCTGCAGGTGATAGAGATTGAGGATGCCTCACCTCTAAAATGTCCCATCACAACCAAGCTGGTTTTAGATGAAGATGAAGAAACCAAAGAACCCTTAGTGCAGGTTCACAGGAGTATAGTGACCAGACTGAAACCACACCAAGTAGATGGTAAGGAAAGAGTTTAAAGGAAAAAAAAGAATTTTTTTTCCCTCCAGGGGCACAGTACCTTATGCAGACTGAATTAGAATAATAAAAACTCCTTCACTGGCAAAACCAGATTGTGTCTTCTCATCTCCCTGTCCTCAAGATGAGGCAGTCTGCATCCTCACAGGAATATATTCCAGCCCAGTAGCCACATCTTCAATGAAGCTGGGAATATAATCAAGTTCAAGATAAAGATCATCCCACATACACCCCACTGGACAGAAGTGAATCAATAATTATCCTGACAGCTGCTTTCCTAGGAGTTATCATGATCTCACTGATCACAGCTGTCTCTTACTGGGTGAACTTGAATAAAATTAATACTTAATCAGAAAACTTTCAATCATCTTCTTCAGGTGTTCAGTTCATGTGGGATTGCTGCTGTGAATCTGTAAAAAAAACCAAGACATCTCCTGGCTCTGGCTGCATTCTTGCTCACTGTATGGGCCTGGGAAAAACATTACAGGTAAGAAACAAAATTTATTTCCAAGTGCTTTGTAGTTCTCATGCAACTCAGAACAAGAAAATAAATAGAGCTGGCAGGAGAGAGGCTCCAGGAACCTGTTTCTAAGGTTTTCTGTGGAATAATCTTAAGCAGGTTATGTTTTTTCTGTCTTCATTAATTTTTTTTCCCTGAAATGATTTATTTTCTTGACTGTTTTAAAATTAATTTGTTGTTGCTGAAGTACAAGTTTATCAGATTTGGTTGGTTTTTATTTTTAATGCCAGACCTAGTGTGTAAAGTCAGGTGCTGGTGTGTTTGTGGGGGTTTTTTGAGTGGCACAGAGCTGAGGATGATCAGAGAACTGAGGTCACTCATGGTATGAGCAGTTCAGGCAAACCCAGGCTGAGCTGTGGTTGGGGCTGGTGCACAGCAGGATTTTATCTCCAGCATATCTGAAAATTTGCTTTGTTTAGGGAAGTGGGGGTGGCAGACACAGTATTTTGACAGTCTACAATTCTACAGATCATTTCAAAAATCACCTTTGAAAGGTGTATTTTTACAGACTTGATCCTAGCTTAGCTGGTGTGGTTCTTGAGGAGTTAATCACACCTTTTAGTGGAGATTTGCAATGCTTTGCAGAACTGTTGTGTAGGGGGCTTTTTCCACCTACACTTTACACACCATATAGTCTTGATGAAATACCTACAGCAGAAGGTATTTTTATAGTGATCCAGATGTGGCAGTAATTTTGGCTGTAACTTCTTGATAATCAAAGAAAGCCATAGTTAGAAACATATATCAGTATAAATGACTTTGAAGGCTGGTGTGTGAAGCTGAGGTGGTTGTTTTTCCCATGTGTCCATCTGCCAGTCACTGCTGTGCTCTGTGATTTTTGCCATTTGTTGTTTTGCTCCTGAAAGAGCTGAACCAGCCCTGAGTTCTGGCAGACTTTGCCAACTGCAGGGCAGGATGTCAGTAGAGACCAGGGAAATCAGGGAACTGGGGGCTTGCTGGCCAGGACTGTGGGCATGAGACTTCCTGGGTGGTTTTCTCTTACGCAGAACCCCCAGTAAATCCTTTCGTTTTAAAAGCACTTTGCTGCCCAGCGTTCCAAGCACAGCCATGCAGTTTACAATCCCTCTCTCAAATCAGAGTTGCTAGATACCAAGATTTGATGCAGAAAGAGCTTCATGCTGTTGCACAGCCAAGTGCAGTGGGAGAGCTGGAGCTGCCATGGCATCACTGACTCTCTCCTCCAGTCCTGTTTTGTTCGCTGCTGCTCAAAACAGGCAGCCCAGCAGAAGCACTGAGTGACACCACAAGGTTTTGGGTTTTTCCCAGCCTGAAGGAGGTTTTGTCATCCTCAACACACAGCCAGGCTGGCTGCAGGGTGAATCCTTGGAAAACACTGCCATAGCCTGCTGCAGAGCTCTGCTGAATTTCGCTTGAAATACTTTGAAAAAAAGTGTGAGAAACTGCTTTAAGACTGAAGTTCACTTTGAAGAAACTTAACTGTGAATTTATTTTGTGTTTGGGATGAATGTTGGGAGAAAGCTTAAAAACGACCTGATGGAAGTGTTTAATTTATGAAAATGGCTGATGAAATGTAAAGGTATCAGCAATTCAGGAGTATCTCAGTATGTGAGGGATGTGTGCAGCCATGGAACACAGAGTAAGGAGTATATGAACTCCAAATACACCTGTATGAAAATTTAACCAGAAATTCTATTTGTTTAACCAAAAGTATATTTAAACAAGGCTGTTGTTGGTAATTCAATTACATAATTGAATAGATAGCATTTATCTTTCTTTCAGGTGTTTATTTGGTGTTCTGCTTGTTTTTTCTCTTGCAGGTAGTAAGTTTTCTCCACACAGTCTTGCTGTGTGACAAACTGGACTTTCGGACAGGTCTGGTTGTGTGTCCACTCAACACTGCCTTGAACTGGCTGAATGAGTTTGAAAAATGGCAAGAAGGTTTAGAAGACGAGGAGAAACTAGAGGTAAGAGGCTTAAAAAGAGTTCTTAATGAAATAATGGGATGATTTGCAAAATTGAGAAGCTCCACCACTTAAAGACTAAGAAATGTGCTTTAACTACGTGAAAAATCTCCTGGCCTTAATACATGAGAAGTATTAAAAATTAGACCACTATTGAATATTTTAAAAGGAATTAAAGGGGTTTTTTTCCCCTTTGGAAGGTCTATGAGCTGGCAACTGTGAAGAGGCCTCAGGAGAGGAGCTACATGCTGCAGCACTGGCAGGATGAGGGAGGCGTGATGATCATTGGCTACGAGATGTATCGAAACCTGGCACAAGGCAGGAATGTGAAGAGTAGAAAACTTAAAGAAATATTTAATAAAGCTTTAGTCGACCCAGGTAAGCGAAAATTTATACAGCTTGTATAGTTTGGGCTTCAAGGTTTATGAAGATGAGCAAAGAAAATAAATAGTGTTGGTAAGATTGGTCAGATTTTCTTTGTGGCTTTTGCTGAGTTACAGAAATTTGTTCAGAATCTCCCCCATCTGCTTTTGTAAATTGATTTCTGTAATGGTCTTTTCTGTTAAATCAAATGCAAGGAATACATTATAGAAACTTCTCCTGTTAAGTGTTTTTATTTGCTGGCTTTGCTTCCTTTGCAAAGTGATTGGAGGGGTTTGTTGAGGACCCAAGGCTGTTTTAATCTGCTAATTTGTTACAATCACAAGCTGTTTTGTCCTTGATGGAAATTTACCACTAAGGGGACAACTGCACATGAAAATAGTAGACAATGTACCTTAGAAGTGTGAAAAAAACAAGTGTTAATCAAGTGCTAATTAAGGGAATACAGATAAAGCAGTTAATTATTTTTTCAGTCTTGGGAAACAGATGTCTGGTTTGAGCTGAGCTGAACTTAGCAAACTTAGGTCAACATGTATGGAAGCACTTGAAAGTATTCCAAGTTGATATAACTGATTTCTCAAGTGGTCCCCAAAAAGGACTAAAAGTGTTAGGATTAGGAAGGTTCACCAAAATAGCAAAATTTCCCTACAAATTCTGAACTGGCAACTGATCCTAAAACAATTTAGAGTTATGCAGAATGTCTTAAAAACTGGTTTTAAAAGTTTTTATAACTTTTCTGTACTGTTGATATTTCTCCTTGAGAATGCAGGTGTGGAAGGCAGAGTAAGTGGAGCTGGGTTTTCTTTTTCTTTTTAATTATCTGACTGGACTGTCATACAATGGGTGTGGAGTCAGGGAAGCTCCAGTGCATCAGCTGGTGAACTATTTTAACTATTTTTGTTGGTATATAATGTGTTGATTCCACACATTTTTTAAGCAGTGAAGGAAATGCACTTCTTGCCAATGGATTTTTGACTCCTCCTACCAAAGCTGTAGTTATTAAGAACAAAAAAACTCCAACAATAAGCCAAAAAAGAGGGGTGAACCCTGTTCTGTCAGTGCTCTTTTGTACCTGATTTTCTCAGGATATTGCATTTATTGGGAATATTGTCAAGGAAGTGAAAGCTAAGGGAGAAAAGCTGTGAATTGCTGTCTCAAAGTACTGGTGACCGGACAGTAATTCTGTATTTAGTGCGCCTTGTTCTGGTGCAGTGATGAAATAAAATGTTCTACAATAATTAATTTTTGTGGGGTTTTTTCCCTGGTGGAAAATGTAAGGGAGGACAAACATAAGGGTTGTTACCATGTGTCTTTGCAGCAGCATTGTCCCTTCATGGATTTATGTTTGTGTAAGCCCAAAAATACTGGTCTGTGGGATGTTAGGAGGAGACAGTGGCTGGTGTAACCTTCCCTGTCCCATCCCATGGTTTTTACATCCTGCTGTGCTCCTGTTCTCATTCCAGAGCTCCTCAGACGCTGGGGCAGAGCAGTGTTTGGGCTTTGCTCATGGCTTTGTGTACTTCAATTCAGTTGGAAGCTGCAGCACATTGACCCTTAGAGATTTTGGATAATTCCACATGAGCATGGAGCCTCCTGTTCTCTTCTCTTCTAGGACTGGTTGATAGAGTGCAATCAGACCATTGGGAAAGCCAGCCTTGTAATTAACTCCTTAATTATTTTTGTAGCATCGTGGAAACTTCAAGGTTGGAAAAGACCTCCAAGGTGGGGTGCAGACCCACCATACCCACTAAACTGTGCCATGGGCTTCCATGTCTGCTCATTTTTTGAACACTTTAGGGGTGATGACTCCACCACCTCCCTGGGCAGTTCCTTCTATGCTTAACCACTCTTTCAGTGAAGAAATTTTCCTAATGTCCAGCCTGAACCTCTCCTGGCACAACTTGAGGGCGTTTCATGCTGCCTCATCCATTTCTCTATTTTAACTAATTGCAGGGAGACAGAAGTGTCAGTGTGTTGTTAGCCATTAATTTTTGGAGCCATTTGGATTGGCTAAGTGTGCATTGCAAGATTCTCATTTGTTTCTTGCTCTTCTGGTGGCTCAGCACGGACAGTTGCAGAGAAAACCATGTGCTATTCTGCTGGGACTGGAAATAGGGAAACCTTGGCCTCTGGGAGCACTTCCCATTCAAAAAGCTCCAAATTTGGGATTTGAGTGCTGATTTAATGAAATGTGTCTGGTGAATACTGCTGGGGTAGGATACTGTACAGGAGAAGCTTGTGTTGCACTGTCAAGGCGAGCAGAGGGGGAAGGTTTAGCCAAAGTTTATGGGTGGAGAAGTGATTTCATTAATTAACCAGCTCAGCTATGTGGAAGAATGGCAGGATTTTACACACATGCAGGGTTTCCAGGCTGCCTTGTACCACTGCTGAAGGGCTGTTATTGATCACTATTGTGCTCTGCTTGAAGAACTTCAGTCACTTTATTTTTTTTTAAACTTGTTGCTACTAACAACAATTCTGGTACTGTTTGACTTGAAGACTTCTCTTTAACTGGCAGTGGTATAAAGTTCTTGTAGACTTCAGAGGAGCAGGAACACTGTGTGTGTATATATATATATATATATATCTATCTTTTATGTATTTCAATATATTAACATGTGCAGGTACAGTAAGAAGGGTGAGAAGATGAAGACTTTGAGGAAAGATTGCATAAGTAGAGCTTTTTAGCCTAGGAAAGAAAACAACTAAACTGACAAATTTTCCACCTTTTAAGAGCTGGTTAATGAAAGGAGTGTTGTCAGTTGGTTTTGACATGATCAGGAGAAAGGAAAGGGCAGAATTTATTCAGATTTGTAGCAAATTGGGTGTTACTGCACAGTGTTTTAGCAAGAGAGAGGCTGTGGAGTTTCCCCACTTCTGTCAGGTCTGCCCCTTTCTCATAACCCTAATCTCAGATGGAGAAAATTATCTAAATGATCCCCTGAGGTCCCTTTAAGCTTTACATTCCTTTATCATATTTTGAGGAATGTTCTGTCCATAATGATTTGCATTTGTGTTTTGGAAGAGCAAGGGAAAAACCCCCCAAATGGATGAAAATCCCTGCTGCTGAACTGTAGCCAAGATGTTAGTTCATGATAGCAGTGCTGCATTGCTGCCAAACAAACCATGAATAATTGTACTGAGATAGATGGGGTTTTTTCTCATTGTTACTGTCATTCACTTACTCCAAACAGCAGGTTTTGAGGTGGTTTTTTAACTGAATTTCTTTAACTTCATGTGAATGAATCTCAGTTTTTAATGAAATGAGGACTAGAGAAAGGATCTGTCACTGCTGGAGATGGTTACTTAAAGGAAGGCTTTGTTTGTAGCCACTCAGTGGTTTTCATTCTGTCAAAACTGGGAAGGTACAAAAGTTATTAAATAATATAGGGAAATGTTTCTGTGGCAGGTGGGAAATTCAGAAATACATTGGCTTGGACAAGCCTGAGTGCATCTGGAATCTGTATGTGGATTTTCATAATTGTCTTCTAGACTTGTTTCAAAAGTTTGGGGGTTGTTTTGTTTGGGTTTTTTGCTTGAAAAGAAATATCTTCTTGATTTCTTTCCCTTCACATGTAAGATTCAAATCACTTTTAAATCACCTTAAAATGGCATGATTAATGTGACTGGCACGGGTGTGTGTAGTCAGAGGTGTAATCAATTCTCTGCTGTGGATCACTGCCCTAGAATTAATTTTATTCTTTAGAAGGCAGTTTGAATTTAGTCTGAGACAAAATATTCTCAGTAAATTATAAAAGATTAAACTGTCCTTGCTGACAAATCCTCCTTTGCTCCTCAAATATTGGCCTTTTTAGTGCTGAATTGCTGAACCCAACTGGTGGCTTTTCTCCAAAGTGCAGCAAATTGTCATGAGCTGCTCTCAGAGTTGAGAGTGCTGGAACTGAGGTCAGGTTTAGAGCTGGTAAAACATTTATTCTGAGATACTGCTTGGATCCTAGAATATCTTTTACTTCATTTTCAAGGAAAGAAATTCCAGAAATTGCCCTAAGTCTGAAAACAATTAAGAGTGAGTCTGTTCTGCCAAGTTGGATATTATTTATCTTATTATTAGAGTTGCTTTGCATACTGTGGGAATGTGTTGTGGTTTTGACATTCCTTGTGCAGCTCACTTAAACCAGACTGATATTTTATCTCCTGGAAGAAAACTGAGGACATTCCTGAGGTGACTTTCAGCTGCAAGGTGGCAATTCACTTGTCTGTAATTCAGATCAAGTCTGGTTGTGTTTTATATTTTCTAAGACTTCTGATTGCACTCTGTTCCCGTAGTGTTATTCTTGCCTTAATGAAAAATTTCAGGTTACCTGGTGTTTGTGTGTTTTGGGATTGCTCAAGTGTCAGTAGATGGCAGCCTAAAGCTGGAGAGAAGGAAGTTTTACTGAGTTTTGACAGGATGGATGGAGGTGCAGCCATGCACAACCAGCAGCAGGAATAGACCATTTTATCAGGAATATGCTGCAAAGCCGAGTTTATTCCTTGCCATGAAGACTTTACAAGCAGCAGCCTTGATTTTACCAGAGTGGTTCCTCTGAATGCTTGTGCAGAGGCTGAGTGAGAACCCAATCAGTGCTAAAAAATCTCACCATAAAACACACAAAAAAGTTAAAAAAAACCCCAAAGTAACATTGGTGTAGAACAAATTTTGGATGCTTTAGGCTGTCAGGTTCTTTGTGGCAATGAAATATTGTGGAGAGATTTAATATTGTTTCTTTCTAGGTCCCGACTTTGTGGTGTGTGATGAAGGACACATATTGAAAAATGAAGCATCTGCTGTCTCCAAGGCAATGAATTCTATTAAATCTAGGAGAAGAATAATTCTGACAGGAACACCACTGCAGAATAATCTTATAGAATGTGAGTAGTTGTCTTTTATTTCCTTCAGTACACTCCTGCCTGTCAGCCATAGAAGATATATTTAGTTTGATATGAAGAAAAGGATTTGAAGCAGTGCAGCTGCCTGCTAAGTTTCTCTGTATTTAGATGTGGCACAATTATTTTCTGTTTGTATTAATCCCAGCACTGTGCTTTGCATTTGGAACCGCTCAAGTGTGCCTGTTTCTCCTAGATCACTGCATGGTTAACTTCATTAAGGAGAATTTGCTTGGCTCAATTAAGGAGTTCCGGAATCGGTTCATCAACCCCATCCAGAACGGGCAGTGCGCAGACTCCACCCCCGTGGATGTCAGGGTGATGAAGAAACGTGCTCACATCCTCTATGAGATGTTGGCTGGCTGTGTCCAGGTGAGAACACTTTGTCCCTAACCCATCTCTTCATTTCACTGCAGGGAAGGAGAGGAGTTCTTTTGTCTCACTCTGATGAAATCACCCAAAGGCCTATAAACTTCTGATTTGAGAGCTCCATAAATCTTTTGAATTAAATATTTTCACTGATTGTTAGATCCCTGCATTATCTGTGACTAGAAAAACTTCATAGTTTTTCTGCATATGTCAGTGTATTCTAAAATACAAGTATTAGAGGATACAGCTATTTCCCGCTGGGAGACAAGAACATTTTTTTGGTAGAGTAGGACATTGGTTGCTCTGAAATAATTCTGTTTTAATTCCATATGCACATTTAAGAACTGCCCTAAAGTCTGCAGAGAAAGTTGGTGGTCCATAGTTTGTCAGGTATTTCTGAACATGTATTTTTTCTGATCTGTGAGAATCAGAACACCAGAAAACAAGAGAGAATGAAAATTATTCAGGTTCAAAAGGGGGAAGAACTTGTTACTTTATGGACCTTAGATAAAAAAAGCTTTGGATGGAGCCCACATGGATTTTCTCCAGCCCTTTGCAGAGCAGATCCTGTCCATAGAGAGCTGCTCTCTCTTGTGGTCATTGGGTGAGTGGGAAGACAGAGTAGTGTCAGAGTCAAAAAAAAAACAAAACAGAAGTAAAATCTGGTTTTAGTATTCTTTAAAAAAAACCCCAAAAGCAGTTCCAGAGCAGCTCCTGGAGTTGCAGTGAACTTTGCATGGACTTGGAACTGGCCATGGGCTTAGCAGGTCATGGACTTTGGCCTGAGAAGCTCCTGAGTGGGGCAGCTGGGCTCCTGCTGCAGGGCCTGGAGTAAAAATTGTATTTCCTGGGCTGATTTTCCCCTTCTGGGGCTGAGAGCACCAGGATCACTCACCACCACTGATCCACAGTGCTTTGTCCTTTGAGATGCCACAATCCTGAAGCTCTCAGGAGTCCTTGCCATGTTTCTGTGCCTGAAGCAGTGTCTGTGCAATTGCAGAGGAAGGATTACACAGCATTAACCAAGTTCCTGCCTCCCAAATACGAGTACGTGCTCGAGGTGAGGATGACCCCCATCCAGTGCAAGCTGTACCAGTATTACCTGGACCATCTGACAGGTATGTGCCTGCAGCTCTGATGGCATTTAATAAAGGGCATTTGCCACACTTGCTAGGTGAACATCAACTTTCTGAACATTGTCCTATGCACTAAAGTGCTTGGACAACAAAAAAATAAGCTGGGTTGGGGTTTTTTTGGTGTGTTGTTTTTTTTTTGTTTTGTTTGTTTGGGTTTTTTTTTTTTTTTGTATTAGAATACTGCAGTGTTACAGGTCATTAAATGTAGCTCAGATTATTAAGATTCATTGAGACCTAAGTGCAAATGTTATTTTGTATTTTCCACCTTGGGCTGCTTTTACAAAACCTAAATAGACATGTCTGTCTTTTTAAGAGGATTTGTGTACATTCCTGTACTGGGGAGCAATGTACTTTTATGTAAAAAATATAATCATGTTTCTCATTATCAAGAAAAAGGAGAAAATCTAATTTTGACAACTTTAGCTGGGAGAAAAAATGGCTGTGAGTGAGTAATTTGAGCCCTTTTACAAGAGATGTTGCAGTATGATGTGCAGCTGGAAAGAACACTCAGATCTGCTCTGCTGGGCTCTTCAAAGGGGAGCAGAGTGTGGCAAACTGACTTCAGGGCTCACTCTAAAACCTGAACTTTATTGTCAGGTGTAGGTGGTGGCAATGAAGGTGGAAGAGGCAAAGCTGGAGCTAAACTATTCCAGGATTTCCAGATGTTGAGCAGAATCTGGACTCACCCTTGGTGTTTGCAGCTGGACTATATTAGCAAAGAAAATAAGGTAAATTAGATATATCAAAATACTCTCACTTGAGAGCTTTCCAAATGAGCTCTGCCAAACTCTAGGTAAAGTTTCGTCAAATTAATGGAAATCTTTGTTGCTGTGGGGTCATTTTGCTGCTGGTTTTGTCATATTTTTCTTGCTGGGTATGTTGTCATTCTTAAACCATTTTGCAAGGCCAGGCCTTTGTAGAGCTTACCATTGTTTAAATGAAGAGTAAGCAGATGGCTAAAGGTTTAATAAAAGCTTCTAGGTGAGCATGGTTAATAATTTCTGTTTTTTCTCTTTTGAGGGCTATTTTGATGAAGACAGCATGGATGACTTCATAGCCTCAGATTCCGATGAAACTTCCATGAGCTTAAGTTCAGATGATTATGCAAAGTAATTGACCTTTTATTTAATTTGTTGGTGTTGTTTCTCTTTAGAACTGAAGTGATTCCTATAAAGTAAATGTTCATTTTGTATTTTATGTGTCTGTTAGAATATGTTTTCTTTCAGTGGGATTTAAAAAAAAATAATGGGGTGTATAATGTTGCTTTTTTAGGAAAAAAAAATCCAAGGGGAAAAAGGTGACGAAAGAGTGTAGCTCAAGTGGCAGTGGCAGTGATAATGATGTTGAAGTCATTAAAGTCTGGAATTCAAGATCTCGTGGAGGAGGGGAAGGAAATGTAGAAGATCTTACAAACAACCCAGCATCAACAAAGTCAGATGAAGGTGAGGATAACACAGAGTGCTGGAAATGTGTGGTAGCTTCGTTTTGCAAAAGGCAATTTGAGAAGGCTGTCAGGAATTCTGCTGTGTGGCAGAATGGCAAATTCCTTAATTCACAGTTACAGCTCCTGCTACTTCTAATTTTGTATTTAACCTGGAAAAACAAGGGGCATCAAGTTAGAACTTGGGGGTTTTGAGGCAGGGAAGCTGCACAGGGAAATTTTTAAATTTAGAAGTACAAAATTATATAACCTGGAAGATTCATGGAAATATTAGGAAATATATCTGTTATAACTCAAATCTGGAATTTGAATTGGATGCTGAGCAAGCAGATCCAGTGCAGCAGGAGCACAAGACCTCTTTAAAGTTGTTATTCAAACTTCTTACAGCTGCACACTTAATTTTTGGTTTTTTTCCTGTAATAATCTAGCTTTTGTCTTGTATCTGGTATGACAGAGATAATTTTCTGATTCTGTTATTTCATGTGTGTCTAATTTCTTTCCCTAAGTAATTTTAAATTTTTGGGAGAAGTCAGGTGAGAAATCTTTTTTTTTGCCCCCATCCCAGTGGCAATATCTTGTAAATGTGTAAGGGGTGGAGGGTGTTGTATGTAAAGCATTTACACACAGAGATTAAATGTGTTAAAGGAATTACATTATAGGCAGGCTGAGTTTCTCTCTCTGCATCCTTTAAATATTTAACTCTTGTAATTGCTTATAATGCACTTGCTGTTTTTTCTTTGCCTCTTTGACACTTTTTTATACCAGTTAAGTCTGATAATGAGGGAACAATTCTGTAGTTCAGACATTCAGAGCATTTAAATGAAGACCATGTTCTCATGTTTGATTTTTATTTCTTTTTCTTTGGTTTTTTTTATAGGCAAAGCTACATCCTCTTCCAATCCTGGTAGCCCAGCTCCAGACTGGTACAAAGATTTTGTCACTGATGCAGATGCTGAGGTGTTGGAACATTCTGGGAAAATGGTGCTGCTCTTTGAAATCCTCCGAATGGCAGAGGAGCTGGGAGACAAAGTGTAAGTTCTGGACATGTCATGAAAGACTTCAGGAATATATTATAATCATATATATATATAGAATATATCAGTCTGATAGAGTTCCCCATCCATCCACTCTTCATTCTGCTGTTTTCTGAAGCAGCCAAGCACTCATTTTTGTCAGGGATCTTCCCACACCTGCATGTGCCTCACTGAAGTCTTGCTTTGTTTGTCTCAAAGGTCGTATCAGAGGGAGGAGGGAACAAAAGTGAAGCAGTGCAATAATTAAAACAACTCCAGAGATGAATTCTGTGTTTCCCTGATTCTTTTTTCAGCCTAGTGTTCAGCCAGTCCCTGATATCTCTGGATTTGATAGAAGATTTCTTGGAGCTGGCTAACAGGGAGAAATCTGAGAGAGATCAGGCTCCTATCTACAAAGGTGAGTGTCTCCTTCAGCAGCTGCAATGCTCAGAGCTCTTTCACAAGTCTCTGTTCAGTGCCCATGGAGTGTTTCCATCCATGGAATGGATGTTGCATGCTCTGGACTGCCCCTGAGGCTGGCAGGGTTACTGGGCTCCCCTGCAGGAGCTCTCTGCTGGCCCATTGTGGACTCTCTGATTTCACTCTATCACCCTGGCTTCTTGTAGCCTAAGCAGATTTAACATTCACATCTGAGAGAAGGCATTTTGTTAAATCCTGCACAAAAATGATGTTAAATTCTGGTGTGTGGCAAATCCTGATCCTTTCTCCTGGGAGAGAGGGAGTGAAGGGAAATGAGGCTGCTTTAAACCAGTGTGTAAAACGTGGAAAATGTGAATTTAGGTTTATATGCACAGCAGCAGGTTGGCTTATGGATTTCACAGGGAGCAAGTATTGAATCAGTTATTATCCTAGTGATGCTCAAATGGCATGGAATGCCTCACTAAGATGTTCCCACGGCTCTTGAGGGTGCTGTTCCTCCTTACCCAGAGTTTCATTCCCAGGACATGTGGATTGAAGAACTCCTTCAAGTCTGCCTTTCCTTTCCAGTCTCTCACCAACTCTTCCATGTGTTTGCACTTGAGATAAGGGAGAAGTGGCTCAGTGATGGTGACTGGAGATCTCAGGGATGTGTCTCTCACAGATTGATTGTTCCTGCCTGTTGCTTGTTACTCTGAATGTTGTCATCTCAGACATTACAAGGTGTCTTTTTGAGGAGCTGTGCCTTTATTCTGAGATTTTAAAGAGGTTAGGGTTTTCCATGTGTGGTAGCTCTGGCCAGCAAAATTAGATCATGGCAAGGTTCACCTTTCCTGACAGAACCCACCAATCTGCCTCTCACAATGGATTGAATGAGCAATGCAGCTCCCAGAACCATTCTTTTCTTTATGATTGATGGCTCAGGGTTATTAATTTTGTGTGCAAATACCTTGATGGCCAGAGAAGATGGAAGATTACCGAGAGAAGAAAATCCTCCATCAGCTGTAGTTGTTTTTTCCCCCAATCTGACAAGAAGTTGCTGTAACTCACAGGGTAATTAAATGCCAAGATTTTGCTGGGTTTCAGTTCCAAAATGAGTTTGACCCTTGAAATCTCCTTTGGAGCATTGACTTCTCAGTGCTGGTTGTGAGGGAGACTGACACTGGTGCTGCAATGTGAACCTACCTGGATCCATTGGAAAAGTGCAATTAGTGCTACAGCACCTGAAGATGAGATGTAACAACATCTTTGGGACTTCTAAAATTAACTTTGGTTTAAGTTAAGGCATAGCTCTGCAAATTTATAAATACAGCTAGGAAGTGTGAAAAATAAGAGGACTTCCCCCCACCAAAAAAAGCTCAGGTATTTTCAAATAATTAAATTTAAATTTGACCTCGGAACTATTTTTTTGATTATAAATTTCTGTCTTTAAATTCCAGTTGGTTACCAGTCTGGTTATTTGCACCATCAGCATTTTCATAACTTGAAAAACTTGTTGCATTTGCAGGTGAAGGAAAATGGTTCAGAAATATTGATTATTATCGCTTGGATGGCTCAACCACAGCTCAGTCCAGAAAGAAATGGGCTGAGGAGTTTAATGATGAAACTAATGTGAGGTGAGCTCTCTCCTGAGATACATGTGCTTTATTTTCCCCTTTTTCTTTCTTTTGTTGCCTAGTTATTACTACTTTTATTAGCTTCATGACCTCAGGACCAGGCAAATGGTGATCAGAACTCACAGAGAAAACCTGCAGGAATGTGTTACTGACTTCACATTAATCCCATTTACTCAGCAGTGTTTCCTTGCTATTTTCATTGTCCCTTAGATTGTAACTAATTTAAGTCACAGACAGGGTTTTTATTGCAAGCACTTAAAGGATACAAGAGCCTAGGAAGGGTGTGCAGTCCCTGGGCCACTCAGGAGCAAATTAATTCTTTCAGCTGCCTCCAAAATTAGCTCCCAGCCCTCCACTGCTCCTCCAAAATGGGACTTTGAAATCTGATTTAGATAGAGAGGTACAGGCTTGTATTTGAATGAAGTTAAGGAGCTTCACCTTCCTAGATTTGTTTAAAAAATAAAGTATGTAATTATGGTACAGTCATTTATGATGTGCAGGAGAAAAAATTTAAATTAAGAAGTAAGCTAATCCAGTGTTAATACTTTTAAATAGTTTATTCTGTCAGGTGTCTGTCAAAAACTAGTTCCAAGGAGAACCTGAGTGAGATTTTTCTGAGTCTCAAAAAACCCAGATGTATCAAAGAGACAGTGTCATTGGAAAGTTACCCTGAAAGTTTGCAGGCCAGGAAAGAGTTTCTATGTTATGGAATCTGCCTGTTTAAAATTATGGTTTAATTTGATATAACTAATTTCGTTAGAGCTTGAAAATGCAAACTCCAAAGATTTTTTTTTCTTTCCCACCAGTTTTTCTTAACAGCTCATTTGCAAAAGGCCTTGATGTGTATTTTTGGGAGTGTATGTTTTGCTAAAAGTGTTGTTCTTGTAAAATCTGCATCTGTTTTATGCTTAATACATTATTTTAATGAAGTTTTAGAGTTATTTCAGTATATGAACAACAGTTATTTTCCAAAACACTGAAATTTTGCAACTCTTCTCTGTTCCAGAGGCCGCTTGTTTATCATATCCACTAAAGCAGGTTCCCTGGGAATAAACCTGGTGGCTGCTAACAGAGTCATCATCTTTGATGCCTCCTGGAACCCCTCCTATGACATCCAGAGCATCTTCAGGGTGTATCGCTTCGGGCAGAACAAGCCTGTGTTTGTGTACAGGTTTTTGGCTCAGGTGAGTGTCCGGCTGCGCTTCCTGCGCTCTTTCATCCTGCAGGCACATTTGGGAGCTGGCACTGTGGGGACTCTGCCTGTTTGGGCTGGTGTTGGGGTCTGCAGTGGCCCACGTTGATCCAGTCATATTCCAGCTCTGATCTGATCAGGGTTTGGCCACTGAAGCAGCTCATGAAGGAAAGAGTGGTAAAATAAATGTCACATTATTTCCTGTGATGCAGCCGCAGCTCCCTCCAAAGAGGGCAGGCAGGCACAACTTCCTAAGGATATTTCCTGAGAATCACAGCGAGGGACCTCAGGGAAAGAGAAAACAATTCTTATCTCTGTTCTCTGCGCCTGTTGTTTTGCACATGTGGAATGTGTTAGGAAAATTATTTACCTGAAGGGAGTTCTTAATTAGATTCTGGTGGTGGTTGTTTATAATAATTGGCCTATTAGGTCCAAGCTGTGCTGTGTCTGTCAGAGACAGTCACGGGTTTTTCAGTAATATTCTTGTAGTATCTCTTTAGTATAGTACCTCTTCAATACAGTACAGTGTAATGTAATATAGTTTTAATAAAGCAATTGTTCAGCATCCTAAATCATAGAGTCAAATGCCAGTCATTCCCTGCATCAGGAGCTCCCTACATTCAATACTGTGAAGTCCCCCTTGTCTGACACTTCCCTAACCCAAATTCTGGAATTGCAGCAGTGATTCACATGTCCAGACCCAGACTCAGAGCAGGAGTCTCAGCCTTTTTAATTTGCACACCACTAAAAACTCTGAATGGAGCAGTCCCTGCAGAGGATGGTGTTGTTAGGGAATAGCCCTGATCAGGGCAGGTCCAACTGCAATGAAACCACATGGATACAAGTGAATTTTTATAAAAAGGCATCCAGTCTTACTTGAAAACTCATATCGCACCCTGCAGATGTTTAAGATGGGTAATAACTGGTGTGGACACTGATCTGTGCTTTATGTAAGGCCATTGTTTCTGTCAGGAAATGCCTCTCCAGCTTCTGGTTCCTCAGGTGTGACAGAGGAGCCTGGAGCCCTTTCCCAGGAGCACTTAACCCTTGATCCAGTCACTCTTTCCTTCCCAGCTGAAGCAGATCCTGGTCTGGGACATGTTACTGTCACAAATGGGGTTTTTCTTCAGGCTTCAGTTTATTTTTGTAGTTTTCTCTGTGCACTTTTGAACTGTTGATATCCTTTTTAAATTATGCTGTTCAGAACAGGCTGTGCTGTTCTCGTCCTTCTCAGTATCTTTTTTTTTCAAAAAATAAGTAATTTTCCTTTTTTCATCAAAGATCTAATTTTTTTTTGTACACAGCTGTGGTGAATTAGGCTTGACTGCCTCCCTTCCCCTCTCCCCTCCACCACAGTGATATGGTATCTGTTTTCCTTTTCACAGGCTGCTCAGAGCAGCAAAATAAGGTACATGCTGTGAAAATTGCCATTTTTTGGTCAAAATCCTACTTTGGGGAATTGAAGCAAAACTGAATCTCTTAAAAACACCACTAAAAGACCAATTTTCTTCCTCTAGTCAACAGCTAGATGACATCTGTCCCACGCACAATTCCTGCTGTGCTGCTTCCAGCAGCTCTTTCCTTTTATTGCTCAGCAAACAAACTGCTTGAAAGTGGCAAGAGCAGGGCAGGGAGAGCTGCTGGGTGGTTATTTGGGCTGTTTCACACCTGTGAGTATTGCTGTGTGTGAGCAGCAGCTGTGTGTGTGTCCAGGGAACCATGGAGGACAAGATCTACGACCGGCAGGTGACGAAGCAGTCGCTGTCCTTCAGGGTGGTGGACCAGCAGCAGGTGGAGCGGCACTTCACCATGAACGAGCTCACCGAGCTCTACACCTTCGAGCCAGACCTGCTGGATGACCCCAACTCCGAGAAGAAGAAGAAGAGGGACACCCCCATGCTGCCAAAAGTGAGTGGCGGCCATCAGCAGGAATTTTGTGCTGTAAAAACAACCTGGGTCTGTTTAAATGCGTTCCTGGTTTGTAATGTAGAGCAGTGCTGGCCACTTGGAGTGGGGGCGAAGAGCAGGAAACACAATAAAATCCATAATTAATACAACAAAACCTTAATGAGCTGGGTGAGGAGTTTCCCCTCAGTGTAATTGACACTATGAAAGATACTTATTGAAAGACCCAACTTTGCTGGGTGAGGAGTTTCCCCTCAGTGTATTTGACACTGTGAGAGAAAGATACTCATGAAATGACCCAACTTTTAAGTCACTTTTTCACACATTTTGAATGAATAGGAGTTTCACTGCATGAAACTGTGGAAAACTCAAATTAGCATCTGAGTGGGTGCTGGTGGGACCCAGCACAACCTCAGTTTGTGAGAACACATCAGTGAGGTGGCACTGGAGGTAAGGGTCATCTTTATCCATGTTTTCCTTTGCCAGGACTTTCTGGGTTTTAGTTCCCTGTTTAACTTCCTTTAGTAGAGATAAGGAAAGAGTTGCACTGAGATAAGAATAAATTTTAGAGGAAAGAATAACTGGTTCCATTATTATATTCTTTTTCTCCAAGTCAGTTTATATTTAAGATTAGGCTGTGGGTTTATGTTTCATTTAAAGTCTCTGTGGGCTGCTAAAGACTAATTCATCCTTCAGCTGTTGTGGAATTCTCTGCTTCTTGGCATTTGGAGCACTTCAGGGAGTGGCCAGTAGTTCATGAACTGGTTAAATTTCTGTGGTTTGGTCACTCTGTAGTGTCTGGGCATTACATTATATAATTAATAGTATTTTATCTTTTTTTACATTCTTAGTTAATTAATGCTTTGTGCATTTGTGCCTCCACAAACAGAGCCAATACAGCACCATTTGCTGCTGCTTCTTATTTTAAAAAATGTAAAAATAACTCAAAAACTTGTGAAACAACTGAATCTGTTAACTTGAAACATTGATCAGTCCAATGCAATAATTATATTTTACAGGTTTATGGTTTTCTATTACAAAAATAAATCAGTTAATGAATGTGTTTATAAACTCAAAACTTCCTCCATCACTCAGTATTAAGTTCTATATTAATGCCATCATCAGTGTAAGGTTTGTGCAAGTCAAGTTGAATATGAGCTTTTAACCATTTTCTGCCTTATTTTTGTGTTGTCTCATGGTTTTAGCAGATGGTATTTTGTCCTCTTGCAGATGTGCATCTCAGTCCGTGCTGTGTGCAAATTTCTAATTCCTTTTTGTTTGGTGGCTGAAAAGGTTGTAAATAATCAAGTAAATTCATCTGTGCAAGGTTCCTCAGCCATGAACTCAGTTAACTATTCTTTATTTCAGTGTGATTTTAGCAAAGCTGCATGATTCAGCTTAGTTATTAATCTCCTTAACAATTAATTTAACAACACACAGCATTTTTCTTAGGTTGATTTAAAAATGTGCTGATAGGAACACATTTTATTGTAACACATTGCATTGTTATTTTATTGTAACATCAAGTAATTACACAGCATTTAGAGATAAGAATTCACTTTAAGATCCTGTCACAAGAGGGCAGGGTAAAAATACCACTTTTTGTGCTTTTACATTATTTTAGAGTGCGAGGGGAGAGCAGAGTCCTCAGAACAGGGGGACAAGGAGGTTTGAAAATGCACCTTTTAGAGCTGCCCCTCTCTGGAGGGAAATGTCAACAGGAATGAGGGGAAATGTGTTCCATCTTTTCTTCAACCATCTGAGCACAAATGTGGAAAAATTGTGGGGATAATTGATTTTCTTCTCAGAAACCTGCCTGGATCCAGGGCATCCCACAGTGGGAAGGGTCTTCAGGAATCCTTGAGCCAGGATTTATGTGGGATGAGGAGGAATAATTCAGAGCTGAGTGTTGGGGTTCTTCTGACTCCTTTTTAACTTCCTGCATGGAAGAAAAAAACAAATATTTAATTCTTGTGTTTTAAATGGGATGGGAGAATTCATTCTGTAGTGCTTTAAAAGTCAGCAAGTGAAGAAACAAATCCTGCTTGGTTTTAAACTAGATCATTGAGAATTTTGGCTTTAAAACATCCAGCTTTGAGTCCAAGACCAGTTTTCTTGGAAAATGCTATTAAGGGGTGGGGGAGAAGGTGTTGAATTCTTTTATTTTCTACAAAAATTACATATGTGCAGTCTGTTGTTTTCCTGGAAGGTTATCCAAGTTTCCTGTCCAGTTTTAATTGGAGCAGCAGTTTTCTGCCCTCTGTGGTCTAACAAGACCTCAGGGTGTGGAGATTCTCAGGGAAGAAGTGCCTGTGGTGCTGCAGCCCCAGCTCCAGAGCTCCAGGGCTCTGCCCTCAGAAACAGCTTCTGCAGAGCCTGGGGTTAGCAGAGCATTTGTAACACCAGTGTGGCTCCCATGGATTATTCACTCTTCACTTCCATTGTTTGATTTCACTCATCCCCTCTCCTGCCCCGCTGCAAAGGGCTGCTTTGGAATTTCAGTCCAGAAAAGGTGCCATAAGGCTGAGTGAGCACTTGGTCACCTTTGCTGGGTGTAAGTATGGGAATAAGGAAAGTATGGAAATTGTAATTTCCAGAATAGTTCAGTGCAGTCCTTGAGCTGGACAAAGGCAGTGTTGGGCACTGGGTGTCCCTCAGAACTGGCCCTGGGCTCATTGCCCTTTCCTCATTCAGGGAATTAGACTTGAAGGCGCTTTTTTATTGATGTGAAATGAAAATTTGGCTCAGTTGAGGTCATGTAATGCAGATTGGAAAAGCAGATTAAAATCACAGTTCAGGTTCAGTGGATATGGATATCAGTGTTTTTATTCTACCTCAGGACAGACACATGTGGTTTATGTGGTTCCATACTCAGGGACAACTTTGTGAATTTTGATCTCAGGATTAGAAGAATTGTTTGGTTTGTTTTTTTGTTGTTTTTTTTTTTTTTTTTTTTTTTTTTTTTGTTTTTTTTTTTTTTTTTTTTTTTTTTTTTTTTAGCTTTAGTATTAAATACTCAGCTGGTTGAGAAAAACCTGTGAATTACAACATAACTTGCATTCCTTCATGGAAGATTTCCTTTCTAACACACTGATCTCTGCGTAGCATTTAATTTCAATCAGGATTTCAAAAAGACAAATGTCTTTTTTAAATTTTAAGCCCCTTTTTCAGTTTCTCATCATATTTTCATTCATCACCAGGAATTCATCCTAAAGCTTACAAACCAGTTGATAATCATTATTCTATCAACAAGCTAAACAAATATAAAGAAATCATTATTCTGATGGTTTTTTATGTGTAACGTGGATTTAGTATTTTTTAATTGTAAGACTGAACTAAATGCATCCTGGTTTTAAGCTCCCATCATTAAAGTCAACACCAAATAAAGTTTAGGCAAAGGAAAGCAGAGCCCAGTTGGATGTCATTTAAAGCACTTTTGGAGGGCTGAGGGAGGCTGAGTTAAATTCCAGGGCTGTTTGCAGCCCTGCTGTTGCCAGGGCAGATCCTGCAGCTCCAGGAGCCTCCTCGGGGCTTTGTGTCCCCCCATCCCTGGGGTGACAGCACCCCCGAGCCCCCTGCTCTGCCCCCTGTGCCCTGCAGTGGTGCAGACCCCACCCGGGATGCTCTGGGAGGAGCTGCTGATGGGGACAGTGACTCACCCAACGGGAGAAGGGTGGCACAAAGAGCAGCTCATGGATAATTGGTTAACGTAATTAACTTTTCAAACAGCTTTGTGGAGCTGCTGTGACAGAACCCCTGGTCAGGACTTGCACAGCAGTTCCCAGAGCGGCTGTAAAAATCTGTTTTTTTGTTGGGACTTTTTTCAGTCATTGTTCAGGTGAGATCACAACATGCCAGGGTGGGATGGGCTGGATTCCTGCTTGTGCAAACCCTGGCACAGTGGGGGCAGGACTGGAGGGGCTCAGATACTCCTGGACTGTAATTCCTCTCAGGAGTGGTTCAGTGATGTTTTCATATTAGGAATTTTAGCCTGAACACTGAGGTGTGTTGGAGCTTCCTTAATTCAGTATGCTCATCAGCCACACAAGTCTTGTAAAACCCCCCTTTCTGTAATGACTTAGGAAAGGAGCTCCTGAGGTGCAGCAGGAGCAGTTCTTCATAGTCCTGCAGGGATCTTTCTCTTCATCCTCTGCAGCATCAGACAAAATTTGCCCGTCAGACAAAAAGGTTTGACTAAAAAAATTGGAGGTATTGGACCCAAAGTAGTGCTCAGTGTTTGAAAGCTGCAGAGATGCTGTTTCTGTATAATAAATGCAGATGTACTGATAGGTGCTGTCTGTTGTCCAGCCTAAGCAAAGGAAAAGCCACTGAGAACATTCCATTCTTTTGAGGTGCATTTATTGTTGTGGAATCTGAGTGCATTCCTGTGGTTTATTAAGTGACTGCACTGTCCTCTCTGCAACAGATTGTTAATCCATTGCTCTCCCTCTGAGGAAAATTGTGCTTTTAAATGATTTCCAAGTTTTATTGTGCTGTGGAGTGCTGATAGCTGCTGTGTGTGGAATGGGGAGGGAGCAGGAGGAGGACACAGGGCAGAGCTGCTGGGTGACTCCTCCTTCATCCCCTCCTTTGAACAGGACACCATCCTGGCAGAGCTGCTGCAGATCAACAAGGAGTACATAGTTGGGTACCACGAACATGATTCACTCCTGGACCATAAGGAGGAAGAGGAACTCACTGAAGAAGAGAGGAAGGCAGCCTGGGCAGAATATGAAGCAGAAAAGAAGGTAAGCCTGTTTAATCTGGTTTATGTATATGAAAATAACTTTTTCAGGTTTAGAGTCCCAATTACCTTTTCAGTTTGTCTTTGGGTAATTAAACTTTGTTACAGATTGAGACATAAATATGTAAAGCATAGCTTGACATAGGAAAAATGGAGATACTGTGTCTTTTTTTCTCTTTCAGTGCTGGTTCTTTCTGTTTACGTCGTTACTTTAATTATAAGTTACTTTTGCACCTGCATTTTTTTTCTAGTTTATGATGAAACTCAACTGCTGTTCTGTGTAATCCCTCTTTTCCCATTCGAGGGTGTCCCTGTCAGGGGCTCTGTGTGACAGTGTCACCTTCCTTAGCTAACACACATTAACATATTAACCAGTACTTGATAATACAGCGGAAATCAGTGAAATGACAAGAAGTTGGAGCCCTGTTCCCATTTTGCTGCCATGTTATTGTATCAGATGCAGTTGATGGTGATTTATCCCCCCTAACTGGGTGGGTGAGGTGTGCCAGGTACTTGATAATACAGCGGAAATCAGTGAAATGACAAGAAGTTGGAGCCCTGTTCCCATTTTGCTGCCATGTTATTGTATCAGATGCAGTTGATGGTGATTGATCCCCCTAACTGGGTGGATGAGGTGTGCCAAAGCTAAAACAAAAGCTGTGCCTTGACCCTTGGCAGGGTCATAAGGGAAGTTAATGAGATGCCACCAGAGTTGAAAGTCTCAGTCAGAACTTTTGGTGTTACCCCAGATTACCTTTTGAATTTCAATGGGCCGGACACCCTCAAAAAAGGTACTGTAAAAGTACAAAAAGTGGGTGTATAAATTGCCACTGACCACCTTGAGTGAACTGATGAAAAGGTTTGGGGAGGAAAAAGAAATAGGGAAATAAAGAGTAAAATCTGAAGTTGCCCTGTGAGAAATCCAAATGGGCAATGAGCTGTACATTCCTGAAAAAATTGTGCATTTTACTTCTTCAGAATTTAATTTCAGGCTGGTCAAACTCAACATTAAGTAGTGGGTTTTCAATGTAAAAAAAAATATTTTAACCAACTTAAGCTGTAATAATAAGCCATGGTCATTTATATATCAGATATTGATATAATCAGAGATTATTCAAGACTGGAGCTTGGGTTCCTCTGTGGCTGAAATGGGTTCTGAGCTGAGGTTTGGAAACCTCCATGGTCAGTGCTCAGGGCCTGTCTCTGGGGGCTGCTTTGGCTGTGTGGTTGTTGCAGAGTTATCAGAGTTAGTGACCAGTGCACTTTGTGTTTTTCAGGGCATGACCATGCGTTTCAACATGCCCACAGGGACCAACACAATGCCCACAAATTTCAACTCTCAGACATATATTCCTTACAATTTGGGTGCTCTGTCAGCAATGAGCAACCAGCAGCTGGAGGTAAGGAGCACAGCATGCCTGTGTTGCTGCAGGGGTTTTCTCTCACAAGCTGTGGATAATGTCAGTCCAAAATATTTTAATGTTTTTAATAGTTTGGAGGTTTGGGTTTTTTGTTTTTTTTTTGCATGTAGCTTTACTGAAATTTAACTTGCATGTATATGAACCTGTACCTGGGCAGTTGTCAGGATTCTGGAGCATCACCTGCATTCTTTGCAGACTTTAATTACCACTTTTGAAACTGCAACATCTTCCAGTCTGTATGGTAGAAAATTTACCTGGGTTTTTACCGTTCTTATGCTGGTCTGAAAACCTGTGGGTACAAAAATAGGTTTTTACAAATGCTGTCTACAAATTGCAAGGTTTATACATGTTGTTCAACTGCTCTGTGCTGAAGTTCAGATGGGTGGCAGCTTAGACTCATGGACTTGTGCAAATTGAGAGCAGAGAGGTAATTGAAGTCTAGGTATGTACAAGAGAGAGATTTAAGAAGGCTGGGGAAGAAATGTTTATGTTTCTGTGCTTTATACCTGATGTTCTGGTGTTTTCTCAGGACCTCATTAACCAAGGAAGAGAGAAGGTAGTGGAAGCAACCAACAGTGTGGCTGCAGCAAGAATCCAGCCCCTTGAAGACATCATTTCAGCCATAGTGAGTGCCATGGATAACCCTGGGCTGAGATCGGGAGTGGAGAACATTAAACATTATCAAACAAAGATATTCCTACTGCAAGTGGTCATTCAGCTAATGAATTGCATTATTAATGAGCACCATTTCCACTTGGGAGTGACCTTTATCCCAGCAGTAACCCTTGGTGGGGTGTAGCTGTCACAGAGCCTTACAGGAGTGGCAGTTTAGATCCATAAGTATTTGCCATGCTCTGAAAATGCTGGTTTTTTCTAGAAATCAGAACAGCAATTACAGGCAAGTAGTTATTGTATTTTGTGGATTGCTAATTGCCAGTTAGAGGAACTAATAACTCTAATTCTGGTTCTGGTGAAGCAGTTGTGCACTCACTGGAATTTGGGCTAGTTTAACTCTTGGTGCAACTGCACACATGAGAACAATTACCATCAGGTTTTTTGTTCAAATGACCAGTGCTAAGAAGGTTTTGGGTTTTTTGCTTTCCAGTGGAAAGAAAACTTAACCCTGACGGAGAGCCAGGTGCAGGCCCTGGCCCTGAACAGACAGGCGAGCCAGGAGCTGGATGTGAAGCGCCGAGAAGCCATTTACAACGACGTCCTCGGGAAACAGCAGATGGTAAAACATCTTACATTTATGTGTCTACTGCCAGCGTTTGAGTGAGGATCTTGTGTGCGTTCATTCCTGAGCTACAGGTGTGTAGGCACATAAATACCCCTGACAGAGTGGTCAGCAGTGTGCTGGAGTTCACTGCTTGGCCTCAGTGAGGGAGGCCCAGGAGAAGTTCATGAAAAAGCCTCTCGCCTGGCTTTTGAGCCGAAGGGCTTTGCTGCGAGGTCGTGAGGCGTAAAGAGAAACCTGATTCCCAGAGCTCAGCCAGCCACTTAGGAAACACATCTTAGAAAGTGTTGGTAATGTTGTTTTAGCTTAGAATTACTTTGCAGAATCTGAAAGCTGCCCAGATGATGTCAGAGGGAAGAGTTTTTCTCTTCAGGCAAACAAACACTGGCAGTCCACAGGCGGGACTTTCAAAGGGAAGATGAATGGTACCTGACAAATGATGATGTAACTTATACCTGGGAATGATTTCACAGTAGAGTACATGTTGCCATGGCAACTCACCTAAATGCTGCCTGCAACACAATAGCCAAGTCTTCAGGAGAACTGAGCCCTAAATGCTGTTACTAAATGCTTTCTCCAGTAATGGGCTGCTGAATGCCATCACATTAGGGATGGTGATAACAATGGGGCTTTTTCCCCCAGCCGTGCTGTCCCTAACAAATTGATTTCAGCTCTGAACCTGATCCTGGGAGCAGGGGGACGGGTGGTGCACTCAGCCAGCTCTGCTTTCCCTCCACAGTTAATCGGTTGTGTCCAGAGGATCCTGATGAACAGGCGGCTCCAGCACCAGTACAACCAGCAGCAGCAGCAGCAGATGTCCTACCAGCAAGCAGCCATGGGCCACCTCATGATGCCAAAGCCTCCAAATTTAATCATGAATCCTTCCAGCTACCCAGCCATAGATGTGAGAGGAATGTATCAGTCAGTGTCTGGTGGGATGCAGCCACCACCCCTACAACGAGCACCACCCCCAATGAGAGGCAAAAATCCAGGGCCTTCCCAAGGGAAATCAATGTGATTTTGCACTAAAAGCCTAAAGGATTGTTAAAATCAGAGAAAGAACTTTTATTTTTTTAGGAATCAATGGCCTAACAGAACTCAACTGTAAAAAAAAAAAAATTGAAAAGAATAGTTTGGTTGCTCCCCTTAAATACCATGTTCCATATTAGTGTTTCAGCTTTGTTTAAATAGGTCACGATGTTTTCCCTGTTGTCAGTGATGTTGCCTAGAATCTTCTTACATATGTTGAGTACAGGAGATAACAAGTTGTTTTCAGTGAAAACAAGTCCTCCCGTTACAGTAGCATCTCCACAGGTTTCCTGTCTAAACTCCTACGCTTGCTTTTCGTGGCTGCAAAGCTTTGGGAAGCTTAGGAAGGACTGCAGGTCTGTAAGTTCAGTCTGACATGTGTGAATTGAAAACAGCTGAGTTCTTGATTAGAGTTGATTCCTCAAATTATGGAATACTTTTCTGCTTACCCATTTCTTTCTATTAGTGGGAACGTTGTAACAGAAATAGTCTAGTTTCCTTCACGGGTCATCTGTGCTGAATGGAACAGGAGCTGAAAATGCTCTCTGAAACAGAACTGAGTGCAATATTTGTAACTACTACTGCTCTGAACCTTCTGAGACACAGGGAACTGTGCATCCAGCCTTAAACGTGACTGGGCCTGCCCCAGTCTGCTGCCATTTCTTATTTTCAGTTCCATGTGATGGAATAACAGCTGATGGTCTGGGAGTGGGAGATGTTTTCCTTCACACGCTGATCCCTCACTGCGGAGTCCAGCACAAAGCACATTTCTGGTAACTCCTTCCTGCTGGTGCTACTGTCTCCTCCCATTGCCGGCAATGGGGGACGGGCCAACACAATTCAATTCCTGTCTTTTGGGGTAAGATGGTGATGGTGGCCAGGGTCAGGTGGCCTGTCAGGGAACCCCCTTTAGCATGGCACAGCCATTGCCCATGGGAAATCGATACGGACAAAGTGCTGTAGCAACCTCTGGAGCTGCCAGAAGCGTGAAACAACTTTATTGGTAGAGATGGGGTTATGCACTCCTCCCCATCCCTTCACTTGTGTGAGATCGTGGGTTGGGACACAAAGAGCTTGATTTTGGTTTTCTTTCTGTTCTGGTTTGGGATTTTTTGAATGTAGGCCAGAGATAAATTTCAGGTTCATTCTATAGCATTATCACTCTCTTTGCCCACACTTGTTGTGCTTGTCAGGTTCTTATTAAATACAAATAGGGCTTTCCTTTGCATAGACTTTGGTTGATCATTTGGGGGCAGAAGTAAGTGGCAGGAACGTGGAGGTGGTGGTGTGTGGACAGCACAGGCTCTGGAGACAGACGGAGGCGGTGGCTCCAGATTGTGCTGGACTCTTCTGATGCTGGTGTGAACTAAATCATTTTGGTTTCTGGGAAGTTTCTTGCAAGAGTTTGAGTTCTTGCCCTGAATGGACAAGTTTTGCATCTGAGCGTGCAGATGTTCCACGATGTTTCGGTGTGTGACTCACGCTTGGTTTGTGGCGTGGACAGAGGTTGGTTGGGCTGCTGCAAGCCCAGCTGACAAGTTTCTGTCTTGGACTCTGATGACAAGATACCACAAAAGACCCTCAGTGTGTTCTAGTGCTCTGCCAGCTCTACAGTTAACTGTGATCTGGGGGAGGGAGCAAAGAGAGACGTGTTGGCACTAGAAGAGACAAAAGTGAGATGTTGAGACAAACATTTGAAGGCAAATGTACTCTGGGTAACTCACCGATATTCCTACGTGTTGTGAATAAGAGAAGTACCTTCTACCAAACCTGGGAATGTTAAGTGGAGTTTTACAGTAACTCAAAGACTTAAATGTGGAAGTTTTAGGCAACATTGAAAGGCACATTTTATTTCATCCTGGACAAACCTATGGATAACAAGACTAATGCACAAGAAGGAGTACAAGATAAGCATTGAAGTAAAACCTGGACCACTTTGCTTACGTTTCTCACTCGACATTTTAGCTGCATAACAATGTGCTTTGAGTATAACATCAGGCTTTAACCAGTACTTAAAGACAGAACATACATCAGTAAGATAATAAAAAGCTCATTTTTATATTTGTTTTAGATGTTTTAACTAGATAAAAATGGCTTAAGATGACAAATAAAAATGTTGCTTGTAATACAGTTTTGCCTGCTAAATTATCCACATTTTGTAACCTGTTTATTCCTTTGGATGTAAAGCGTTTTTGCTTAGTATTGTGATATTGTATATGTTTTGTCCCAGTTGTATAGTAATGTTTCAGTCCATCAACCAGCTTTGGCTGCTGAAATCATACAGCTGTGAAGACTTGCCTTTGTTTCTATTAGATGGCTTTTCAGTTCTGTATTAAATATCTTAAGTACTATAGAAAAGGTGTCCCCTCTTCCTATAAGGCTGTTTTGTAATATATATAAGGACTGGAAATGTGTTTTTAAAAAAGAAGAAGCATTCAAGTATGACGATATACTATGTGTTTTCACCATTCAAAGTGCTGTTTTAGTAGTTGAAACTTAAACTATTTAATATCTCATTTAATAAAGTGACCAAAATACATCAACGTGCCTTGTGCTACATTCACAGTCCAGCGTTAACTCCACAGGGATTCAGCCTGGGAATGTGTCTTGGGAGAACTGTGCTGTGAGTTGAAGCTCTTACTGTTTTCTACAATGCCTTTAGTGGATGTACACATTGATTTCATTCAGGGAAAATAGCCGTGGTCCAGATTTTCAAATTACTTTATTAATAGCAGCTTCTGCCAATCTGTCAAAAATGAAATGAGTTGTCCAGCAGTGAGATGGTTAAAAGTGAGGTGAAGTTCTGCTTAGTCAAATCAGAGTAAGGTGCTGCTGTATTTTAACCTGGTAGTTGTAGTTCTCCCTTCCTTAGTCATTAAATCCCCCCTGTTGGGCACAGCACCCCCTTTCCTGTGCAAAAGAAAGTGTCATTGTGTTTAAAGGTGCCCTCTGCTCGTTCCCTGGCACTGCTGGGGCTGCTCAGGGGCACGGCCAGTCTTGGTAAAGCTGAGGGAGGTGGGAATGGTGTCCGAGGTGAAAACATTGGAGTTGTGCTCCAAGGGGCCCTGTGGGCAGCATGTTTTTAAATATCCCTGTGACTCTTAACTTGGCTGAACACTGGTGGAAGGCAGTGGGCAGCTCAGGCTGGATGTGGCTGTCTGTGTTGGGCTAGGAAGTGTCCTGGGACGAGTCCCATGTCCAGAATGTTGTGCTGGGCTGTCCCAACACTGACCAGCCCTGCTGCTGTGTCAGCTGTGCCTAGCCTGAGCAGCTTTTGCCTTTATCTTAAAAGCAGAACCACTCTGCGCACAGTAAATAAAACTAAATTCATCAGTTCAAGCAAAATATAGTTTTGAAGTTGGATAGATTTTCAATGTTTATGGAAAGCCAAGTGTCCTAAATGTTCCCAGCTGGAGGAGTCTGGAAAAAAGCTGGTGTTGCAGCACCAGCACCAGTAATCACGTGGTGTCTGAACTTCCCAGACCTGCTCAGGTGTCAAATAACCCCCTGTGCACCCTCTGTGCTGTAGAACCCACCCTGGGGATGTGGCCTGGGACACAGCAGCAGCAGAATTCCAAATGTGGCTCTGGCAAAGCTGTGCTGCTGTGAAGGGTCTGGACAAGCTCCTGCCCAGCTGTGTGTGGCTGGGATGAGTAGGATGAGTTCATCCTGTGTGTCACCCTTTCATGCAGCCACAGCTCCTGTTCCTGCTTTCCCCAGGGAAGAGATGGCTTGGGGTCACTGCAGGAGAGTGCTGGAAGGGGCTATGGCCCAAGTGAGGACACTGCCCTGGAGAAGAGCAGGGGCTCAGGGAAGGCAGGGTCACCCCTTGGGTCTGTGCTCAGCCACTTCCAAGGTTGGATCCCAAACTCCACCCTGGCCTTGTGTGCACAAAACCTGCTTGAGAATGAGTGAGACAGGAACTGGTACCTGAGGCACCCCTCAAAGCCCGATCCAGCTGCTTTAGGAATTCAGTGTTGCTCATTTCCCTGGGTTCTCACCATGCCCACGAGCAGCAGCAGTGGAGGACCAAGCCCTGGCCATGTCTGGTGTGGTGACCTTCCCTGCTCAGTGACATCTCAGTGCCAGATACCTCCTGGTACAGTGGGAGAGCCTGAGAATCCCTGGAATTTGCTTCCCAGGGCTCCTGCTCAACCCCAGTGCAGGTGTGAGATGACAGCCTTGGCGTTCTCCACAATGAGAATTCAGCAGCTCTGGGGCAGTTTTGGAAAAAGGAATAACCAGCATTGTCCAAGGGTGCAGATGTCTTTGTCTCCACATCAACATGAACTTCAGCCCTTCTCCTTCAGGAATGCTCCATCCTTGGGTGCCCTTCCAGAAACATCTCAGCCAAAGTCTGGCAGCAGCAGCACATCTCTGGATGTCCAGCCAGGTGGGACAACACCAGGACACCTTCATTGCCTGTTTCTGGATTTCTTCTGAGTTTTCTGGATTCCCTCTGCAGTTTTGGGCTCTCCATCACTCTCTCCACAGGAGGTCAGTCTTTGGCTCCTCCTCTCCTTTTCCCCCTTGGAGAAAGGAGCCCCAAGCCCTCATTCCACCCAGAAGAAAGGAGCCCCGAGCCCTGCATTCCACCCACAGGCACAGGGTCTACATGGGGATGTCTCTGAGGGCACATAGATGTTGAGAAAGGAGCCCCAAGCCCTCATTCCACCCAGAAGAAAGGAGCCCCAGGCCCTGCATTCCACCCACAGGCAACAGGGTCTACATGGGGATGTCCCTGAGGGCACATAGATGTTTGCACTTGTATGTCAGTCTCCAGACAATCCATCCAATCCATCTCTGTGCCCTGGATCATGAGCCAAAGCCAGGGAGAAAGGCACTTACTGCTGTGCTTGGCTGCACGTTGGCCTCTCCCAGGCAGCTCCCCTGTTTCTGCACCCTCCATAATGAGATTCCAGCGTTTTCCCACCTCTTTGCTGGAGCCTCCTCCCTGCTGCTCTGCACAGCTGTCCCAGGATAATGTTTCACCAAACAGGCCCACCCCTCTTGGGTGGAAGGAGAAGGGTTGAAGAGATGCCTTTTGTTCTGTTTGCTGTGGTGTTTCCAGACCCACAGCCTTGTGTGTAGAACAGCTCTGGGATCAGGGGCACAGTGGGGTTTCTGGGGATCACAGCCACCCCCTGCACCAGCCTTTGCCTCCCCTTTGAGAGTTTTCCAGTTTGCTGTTGTGACTTTGAATCCCATGGAACCTACATGAGCTGAGACCCCAAACAAACACTGTTTCCTTTTGCTGACTTGGAAGATTCTGTTAGCTTGAAGCAACCCAAACATGTTTTCCTCTCAAAGTTTCCTGGCAAGGTCCATTTGCCAGCCCTGTAACACCTCCAGGCTGAAGGAGCAGTTGGCATCTTCAGCTGGGGTAGCAGCTGGACCAGGGGGATGGGATGGGGTGGAGAGATGAGTGTGACCACCCAAACCCACTGGGCATCACAGCCCACTCCTGTGCCACTCAAAATGCGCCCCACGTCTGTGGTGGTTCCCTCTGCTGCTGTTCACTTCTCAGGTCACTCACATCTTCAGCTGCTTTGCTGAACCAGAACCAAATCATGTAAATTCCTGTGAAAGAACCATTTGGGTGGGATTTAGCAGTGCTGAATTCCCCATTTAATGAATGCCCCACACAGGACAGGACACCAGCCTTTACCAAGGGGTTTCCAGTACATTCTTTGTGGATTTTGCTATTTGCAAGTATGAGTTTTTTGAACCCAGATCCTGAAAAGGTGTTTTACAGCATCCTTGGTACCTGTGTGTCCCTTTGTGGCAGGAGGCTCTGCTGCAGCAGCTCTCTGAGTTGAGTATCAGAAGAACAAGTCCAGCGTTGCCTGCATGGGCCAAATCATCTCTCTTTGGAGTTGCTGAGATCAGGTTTTGACCTTCATTCTGAAAAGCAGCGGGATCTTAACCACCAGATTTATCTTCAAGCGCAACGGAAAGCCCTGGCTGGAGGGAGCAGGATCATCCTGGGAGGCAGAGTGAGGCTCCAGGGCTGAGGGATTTCCCTTCACGCAGGGGAAGGTCAAAAGTGCACCTGAGGACGCGTCTCGTGAGCGATCGAGCTCCCGACACAGCAGCCAGGGATGAGATGTTTCGGCAGTGACTCAGAGGAAGAAGCTAAATAAACTCTTTTTATTTCAAACACGGGATTAAATTCCTTCATGTCTGGACCATTGAAGGTAAAGCTCCTGTAATCTCCTCATTGCCAAACCCAGCCTGTCGTCTGGTGGCTGCCGGACCCGCTGGGACAGCGAAGGGACGTGGCAGGGACATGGGAGGTGGCAGAGAGGGGAAGAGACACTTGGGAGCAGAGCTGGCCTCTAGGGTTGCTGCTAAATTAGTGATGTAGCTCATGAAGAGTGTGGATCATTGCTAGGTCAGTGAAAATCCTGGGAATTCACAGGCTGACGATGAAGGAGCTGAGGTGTTACCATGACTATTTTGCAAGGAGGAGGTTAAGCAACAACGCTGTGGACAAAGCAGTTGTGATAAGGAAAACCCAGAGCCACCACAGCTGTAGTTGTTCAGGTTTTTGCACACTCCAGAGAAACCTGTTTGCTGTCAGTCTCTCCTCGTGCTGCAAAGTGCCTGTGCCTCTGCAACCACACACTCCTGCTCCCTCCGTGTGCTGAAAGCCCTCTCTGCTGATCACAGGGGACAAAACACGAGCTGGCATCATTGTGGAAGCTTTCCCTGCAGGTCTCTGACATCCCAAGAAGGCAGCAAAGGCAGACGTGGCACAAGTGTCACTTGAGGGCCTTTGCTGGCAAAGCCTCACCCGTGAGTGTCCTGGGCCTGGTCTGACTGGAGGAGGGCTGTGCTGCCTGGTACTGCTGGGCACCAGCTGGGAATATGGGGCTGGCTCAGGGCTGCCAAATGTCACCAGGCTGGCTGAGTCCAGCTGGAGGCAGAGGAAAGGTGACAGGACTGTGGGACCAGGCAGCTTCTGCAGAGGAAAATGCCACACAGCCATGAACATCCAAGCACTGCTTGAGGCAGGGGATGACCCTCACCCATGGTAATTGCCTAAAAGTAAGGGGGTTTAGAATTGCTCTTGTTGCTTTCTGTTTCTCCACGGATTTTTCATGGTGCTGCAGGTAAACCTCATGCAAGATGTGCTGGTTTTATTGCAGGACTGATGGGCCCATCCAAACCACAGCAGATGCTCCAAATGTTTGTCCTCTTAGTTTTGAGCAGGATGGTAAATCCACGGGAGTGCCTCACACCCCAAGGACACTGAGCTGGTTCTTCCCAGACCTGTGATGTGATGTCATCTTCCTGCAGGAGTTTGGGGCTTAGGTAATTGTTCTTTACTGCACAAAGCCCTTTCAGAGGTGGATTTATTGTTCATGTTGCTGGGGAAATATCGGGTTAGTTGTTGAACAGTGCCAAAAAAAATGGGCTAGCAAGAAATCTGTAATATAAAGACAATTTTATTGCCGATAAGCTCTTAAAACTCATTTTTTTTCCTGTTTCAGTAGGACCTTATTCTTCCTGATGAAAATCCGGTCATAGCATCTCTCATTAAAAATAAAATTATTTTGAAATAAATAAATATATAAAATAAATATCATATACATTTTATAAATAGTTTTGTCCTTATGCACAGTATCCATGCTTACATCTGAATAATGTTCCTTGCCCCATTCCCACCCCAACAGCAGGAAGAACCCCACAAATCAGGACCAGTCCATGGAGCATCATCCATGTAGCAAACTCCCAGGCTGCTTAAGCAGGGCACTACTCAAAGGCTTTTCCTTAGCAGGGAACTATCCCAGCTCAGCAGCAACATCTGCAGCAGTTCTGTGGTCTTTGTTTTGTTTTCTTCTCTTCGTTTTTAGGTTGTTTTGGGGCTTTCTTTTCCCCAGTGATCAGGTTTGCCCACCTGCTCATTCCTTTAAGCAACCATAACATTGAATATTCAGCCTCTCTTGTAGCAACCGGGTAACAAAAGTGAACGAAAATGGAAGATTAAATGTAGGGTTCCCTCCCTTCCCCTACCCCCGCCCCATAAATAACCCAGGTTCGATATACACTGGAAACAAGGAGGAACAGCAGTGTCTGAATTCAATGTAAGTGCTTCCCTAGGTCATCTACTCTTACAGGAATGATGGAATGACTATTAATAGAGTGCTCTGGGAAAAAGCTTGGGAGGCCAAGTATGTACACTGACACTGCAGGAACCATCACCTGTAGTGGAAGAGGTCTCTGTACATGGCAGGGATTTTGGCAGGGTCCACAGGCCGGGGTAAGAAGTGGGTGAATTTCTGGTGTCTCTTAGTCCTGTACCCCTCACGGGGGGAGCCGTCCTTGTTGAGGGCCACGTAGTACTGGCGCTCCGAGTCGGGGTGCTTGTACAGGGTCGAGGCGTACGTGTTGTACCAGTTCTCCTCGAACTGCTCGCGGAAAACGCACTCCCGGGTGAGCTTCTTCTGCCGTGGGCAGCGCAGCAGGGGAACAAAGAGACACTCGTGTTAAAGAGGTACAAGAGAAAACACTGGCACCATTCCTTATTTTATTTTTCTAGCATTTTCCCAGCTGCCTTCTCCTGGCTCCCCTGAGAATGAGGACTGTGCTGCTGGGGATGACTTCCCTGGGTGAGAGCTGGAAATGGGCACAAGTCAAGACTAAAGGACCTCTGGAGTTGGAGGACGAAGGAGACAAAAGCAGGAGAAGGTGGGCATGGATTTTGCAAAAGTGCTCCATGAATAAATGAGACAGGCACACTACAAAGATCCAAACCTGTCCAGGTGTGAGTTTGAGCTTGCTGGTGTGTCACGCCACCAGGCAGGGACACGCCCCCCTGCAGCAGCCCCCTCCAAGGTACCATACACCCCAAATCCCCTCTCTTGGGTGACAGAAGCAGCAGGCAGCACATCTGAAGGGTTCCAAACAGGAAAACAGGAGCAGACACTGCTTTGGAAGTTCAGGGGACACAGCTGGATGCACTGAGATGGGAATGAAAGCACTGCTCAGGATTTCACCTCCTGGTGTGGCAGTGAGCTTTGATGGGAGGCTGTAACAAGACCCAGAGGGACGTGGGATGCCAGACCCCAGGGGACATTTAGGGTGGCGATAGGTGATGTGATGAGGGTATGTGGCTGATGCATTCCACGCTGGCATGGGGGGACAGATGGCACTGGTGTCACCACAGCCACAGCCAGCCTTCCCATCCAGCCCTTACAGCTGGGGGCTCTTGGCTGTTTGATGATGGACTTTTTGTTCATGTCCAGTATTCCTTCCCTCTCCCTCCCATCTCATGTGTCAGCTACAGGGATGTGCCTGGCTGCAGTGGGGAGAAAGGCTGTCCCTCTGCCCCACAAGGACACAGGTGGCTTTGCCAGCCCTGCTGTACTGTCACAGAGGGTCCAGCCTTCCCAACCCACAAGGGTATTGCCAGGGTGACTGAGAGCCCTTTCAGCTGAAGGGCAGCCTGCAAATGTAGAGTGCTCTAATATTACAGCCACTGTCCCTCCACTGTAAACTATCTGGGCAGGGAATGTGTCCCCTCTGCAGAACACCGAGTGCTCAGTAAATATTAGTGCCTGCAGTAGATGTGTTTTGTAACACAATCCAGGAGCTCACCTGGGCTCAGAACCTGTTTTCAATGTTTTGCAGCTAATTAAATAAAGCCTGAGGTGAGTTGTGAGCCTTCCAAAAGTCCTAGGCCACAGCCTTGGCTATCTGAGACCCAGGGAACTGCGGGCTTCTCTTCCCAGCTCTGTCAATAAATACAGGCTGGGCTTTTTCCCTCCTCTCAGATGCCATCTACTTGGAATACGTTGGAACCTGATGACTGGCTGAACTCTGGCTGTTGCTCTGCCCCCATTCCCCCGTGCTGTACTGGGCAGTTTGGAGTACAGTGCTTGTGGAAAATGTTTGGCGAGTCTGGGGTGATTCTGCAATGTGTGATTTATTCCTTTCCAAGCCCCAGGATGTCCCCACTGAACCTGACACCACACAGGCAGCAGGCAAGGTGCTGCCCGTGACTTTTGCTGCCCTAAGTATTAGTGGCATTTCTGAAATCCTTGGGGAGCTTTACAGAAATGCTGGCATGAGGTCAACAGGGACAGGCGGAAAAGCTCTGTGTCCTGAGGGGACTCCACGTGTCACTGTGGGGATGGCAGGCTCTGGCAGCATCAACACAGGCATCAGGCAAAATTGGCACAGAGGGAAATAATAAACTTGCTGAAAATTTAAAAATACTGCTGTACTGTGATCTCCCAAAATACCATTGTAATGCTAATGCTGTTGTTTTATGGACCTTTAATTAAGAATACTGTAGTGGCTTTTGAGTTCCAAAAGCCATCATTGTACAACCCACGTGTCTCAGATTTTAAAACTCCAGGGTTATTTGGGGACCTGGCTCGTGATGCCAGCAGTTTGGAGCAGCCTTTTGAGTGTGTCCCTGCAGCATCCTGCCTGGTGCACAAGATCCCAGAATGGTTTGGGTTGGAAACAACCTTAAAGATCACCTCATTACAGACCCCTGCCATGGGCAGGGACAGCTCCCACGACTGTCTTCAGGTCACTTCTGTTTCCAGATTCAGTGCTGTAAAATGTTACCCTATTTTTGTTTCCATGTTGTAACATGAACATGGGATCTAGAATTTAATTAACCCATCATGAAACTCGATTCACAATCAGAGCTGCAGGGTTTGAAGACAAAGAGGGGGGGATACATGGGCTCATGTTCTCCAGCAGGCATGAGTGAAAGCTGAAACTCCAGGAGCTGCTGAGCAGCCTTAGAGTTTGACAGGAGAGGTGCTGCTCTAGCCCTGCTTTCTGAAGTGTGCTTCAGGAGATTTTGTGGTTTATGGAATCCTGGTGATTTTTCTTTTTTCTATTTTGCACATTTATAATTTAACCACTGTCTCTGCATTTAACTGCTGTGCTGGGCAGAAGCTGTTGCAGAAATGAGGTGGGAAAAGAACAGTTATGCATTAATTTGATGATCAGAGAATCACAGAGTGGTTTGGGTTGGAAGGGACCTTAAAGCTCATCCCTGTCCTGGGCAGAGACACCTTCCACTATCCCACATTGCTCCAAGCCCTATCCAGCCTGGCACTGGACACTTGCAGGGATGGGGCAGCCACAGCTTCTCTGGACAACTATCTCATATAAACATCAGCAGCTGTGTCTTAAATGGTGGAAAGGTCTGCGGCAGTCTCAGGTGGAAATGCGACAGGGAAAAATGAGCTGGGATTTCGGTTTACTGTTTGCCAAACAAAGGTTTTCTTACAGCTTCTGTGTATGCAGAGTAATGAGCTTTAACTTGTACACTGAAGCTTATCTGATGGTGAGAGGAAGTGCTGCCCTCTGCTTTGGTTTAAAACCGGTTTATTTGAGTTCATTTTATTTTTACTGTGATCCACCCTTAATTGAGCTAAATAATTAGGAATTGAGTTAAATTAACCTGTAGGAAGCACCTCTGCCCAGCTGTTAAGACCTGGCATTTTAACTGTAAGTCATAACACTTAACGAGTTTACACTTGGGGTTTTTAGTCAAAACATGGAAAATTTTAGCCTGAAAAGGGCACTTCTAGGAAATCATGAACAGCAGCTCTAAACTCCTAAAAGGAGTTACAGAGAATTTTACAGTAACACTCAGGCTACAATTTCAGCTTCTGTTGGTTAAAGAGCCATAATACAAAGAACAAGACCTGCAGATAGGTGCAGACCTGACCATAAGAGGTGAATAAAACTGATGTGTTACTCAGGCTGGGTAAACACAAACAATTCCTGGCTTTTTGCTAAATGTCCCCCTGCCTTTACCACACCATTTCTGAAAGGCAAAACCTCAGTGTGATGTCTGGGGGCTGGACACCACTGTGGGCTCTCACAGCAGGAGTGAATCCTCCCTCAAACCCAATTTCCTTATCTATCATTTATGTTAAAACAGCAGTGGCATCAAGGGTAGGATGGAGATCACTGGCACCCCAAGGACGTGGAGGGCCTGTGACAGAGCAGCTTGTGACACAGCTGAGGTCACAGGCTGCAGAGCTGCCTGTGGGACAGAGTGGAATGAGCCCAGCCTCAACTTACCGACCCATAGAGCTCGCCTCTCTCATTCATGCCGAGGTAGAGTCCGGAGTCCACCCCACGGATGCTCACCAGCCCCACTGCCAGGCTAATAAACTCCAAAATCCCTAAAAAAGAAAAAAAAAAAAAAACCTCTACAAATCATACAGAGGGAAAAAACAACACCAGGCTCCACCAACAAAAACAAATCAGCCATTCCCAGTAACAATATAGTTCTTAACTCTATAGTCCCATCTGTGTGCAATCTTCTGATTTCCAGTCTGGGCTTCTCCCCAGCCTTGTGAATTTGAGTTGCCCAAGTGGGATTGTCTTTGCTAATGAGAAAAGCTTTACAAGGTTTTGTTGATTTGGGTGTGGATTTTTTTCATAATTATCACCAAGAAGACAGATGTAGAAATTTGGGCCTGGCCACCAGCAATGTCAGAAGGCTGTTACATTGCTAGGTTTTATTCTGCACCAAAATGAGTGTAATTTTGTCTTCTAGAATAAGACAGTTGTTCTACAGGTTTTAAAGTCATGGGTTCAGTAAAAAGAAGTGAAAAGCAATAGAAGAGATGTCTGTGAGGACTATCTTCATCCTGGCACTCCAGTGGCATACTTGTCAACCCAAAATGTATATACAAGCCATAGGGATAAAATCCAGCTTCAAAGCACATAGGTTAAAAATGCATCTTCCTTTGCAGCTGTCAGAACCATGGCACTGCCAGCCCTTCCTCCATCACCCCCTGCCACTGCTACAACCCCCTCCTGCCCCCTATGTCCTGCTGCCTGTCCCAGCCTCCTGCCTCTTCCCAGTTCAGCAGCATCTATCCCAGCCATCCCCAGCCCTGCAACAGCAACAGTTTTACCCATGGGCTGCAGCCTGCTATGATGGTGGCAGCCTCATTTCCTCTGGAAAGAAACAGCAGGGTCTGGCTGCTGCACCCCCACAGCTGCAGCTGTCTCAATGGGGGAAAGACTTGTAACAGGAGAACCTTTGGTGAAGCACTTAAAAACAAACAGCCCCTACCCAACACCAAAAGTGGTGGGGACCTTCAATCTTCCCAGGAAGACTTTCTGAAGGCAGTGATGGGACTTTGTTATTATGGATTTCACACACTACCTATGTACAGGTCACAGGCAGTTTTGCAGTGTCCAGTGCAGGATTAATTAGCTGGGAGGCAGAAGGAAGAGGGTTTTCCTCATCTCATCTGATGACTGCATGTCTCCATTGACTGGAGGGGAAAGTTGCTCTAACCTTTAGCATGGCTCCAGCTCTCCTAATATAGCTCCCAAAACATCCAGCCCTGGGCAATTGATGCTCCGATCAGGTTACCTCCCAGAGCTCCTCTTAGAAGTATTGCCTTGGTTTTAAGCCACCGCGTGACAAGCGGCCACCTGAGCCAGCTGACTTCAGTGGCAGCCACAGCTCTGGGTCACCCCACAGCCTGGGGCATGGATGTGACAACTCTCAGATGACACTGCATCACTGCCTAAAAACAGGACAGCCCACACGGCGATGGACACCCCTGACCCACTTTGTGCAGTGCAGACTCACTGTCAGGTGCTGGCAGCTAAGCCGGCTGCAGGAATTCCTACCTACCCTCAGACCTTCTGTCCTCCTTTTCCCCTGCCTGCTCTGGGGCTTGTGCATCTAATCCAGCCCTCCCTGAAACCAGCGGGTGCTAGGGGACATGAAATATGGACTTGGAGTGGCAAGGCCTGGAGGCAAACAGGGAAGCAAACACCACAAAACATACTTTATGGACCAGAGCAGACATTTTACAGGCTGAAATATACCCAGCTATACATCCTGGCCTGGGGACACATCCTGCCTGCATAAACATCAGGAACAGGCAGCATAGGCAAGGAAGGCAGCCTTTCCAAGCCAGACAGGCACAGACCCCTCAGTAGCTGTTGTGGTTTCTTAGCTGAAAAGAATCCCAAACAGGGAGGAGAGAGGTGCAGACGACGGGTGGTTTCCTCCCTTCACTACCCACCAGTTCTGACATGAGGGAATAACTGACCTGCTGAGAGCTTTTTCCCATCTGCAGACCAGAAATTAGCATAGCCACTCTCTGAAAAGGAGGGAGTGAGAAAAGATGGACAACTACAGGGAGTGTAAAAAGTAAAGCAGGAGTACACAGATACACCCAGGAACAGGGGAGTGTTTCCAGGCTGGAGACAAAGGAATATTCAAGTGAAACATATCAAGTAACTGGAGAATGGTAGATGGACCTTCCTGTATGTAGGTATAGACACAGTCCTCAGCATCAGCACTTTTTTTGTCTCCTGCCACTTGTGAGAAGCAGGAAAATGTTGCTGGTTCCACTGAGAAACTGAGGGATGTCCAAGGCAGGGGAACCCAGATCTTTTCCTGAGTATGCCCACACGCATGCTCTGTATGAGGCACATCAATGCAGGTCTCCAAAGACCTGGGAAGGACCAAGCCAGGAGCAGCATCAGCATCTTCCCTCTCTGAGCAGGAATGAGACATCCCTCACCTGGTGCAGGTTGGGTAGATATGGGTTTTGCAAATGAAATTTCTTCCAAGACGTGCCCATGACAATCTCTTCTGACAACATCCCTTGCAGTATTCCTCTTTTCTGATCTCTGAGTGGCACTTGGAGACATGCATGGAAGATGACTACGTTGAAAGAGCGTTAAGAACGTAACTTGAACCCACAAAAGTCAGGAGACAGAGTGAAGGCTGAAAATATGTGGGCGGATATCCATCCTGTCCTTAACTCACTCCAATTGTAGACAAAATTGCAGCTTCGTACATCTGATCTCCAGCAGCACAGGGAGTGGCCACTGGGGCCAGCACAAGAATTCTCTTTCCAATTGTAGCGGTGTGTTTTTGTGGTAGAATATGCTTTTGTTTTTTTCTTTTGCTTTCTTTCTTTTTTTTTCCCCAGGACTTGCCTCTTTTTTTCCTCACTTTGATTATTCATTCTCTTTGTTCCTTAAGTCTTTCTAGATAAGACTTGGACAGATTTGATTAAGACTCTGACTGGATTCATTTACCACTAAAGCACTGAATAATCTCCTGAGCTTTGCCATGGCCAGACCCACACACTCTCGCCTTACTCTAAACCATCCCTCAAAGAACAATTCAGCTCCCTGCACCTGTCTCTTCTTCCATGACTGTATTCAGGAGCTGGGGTACAGAAACATCAGACATTGTATTAATGGCTACAAACCTAAAGCTTTGGCTAAAAACCTCAACAACTGTTCAGCAACAGGTGCACTATGGTCTGAATGTCAAAATTACAGCCAAACTTTCTCTGGAGGTCTCAGAAGCTTCTCTAGGAATCTGTGTAACATATCCATAAGCAGGTTTGTACCCCAGAAGAGCTTTGTTTTCTGCCTTTATTTATCTGCAGGACAACCTCAAGTCCCCTTTCTCTCCTCCACAGCAGTGAGTAGCACCGTTGGGTTCACTTCTTTAATGCTGCTGTAAAAGAGATGGGAGGCAGAAAAGGAGCAGTTCCTCCTGGCAGGGATTTACCTGGCAAATTTCTCTCAGTTTCATTCTGAGAAGGATCCTCAAAGGGGTGCTAATGTCAGTCCAGACCCCCTCCAGATTTTGATCATCCTTTATTTCTTTGTAGAGGAAGGCTCTGAGTAGATGCAGTGAGAGAGATACATTTTGGAAAACACTTTATCCTTTGGGGGTGACCTTGCCAGACCTGCCAGTTGAGAGAGTGAGTTTGGGCACTTCTGTAGTGTGACAATGAGCTTTCTTCCAAGAAACCTAGAGGGCTTTTCCACATTTTGCATTAAAGCTCCTCTAGGAAAAATAAGCTGCACTCCATTGTTCTTGCAAGAATCTGTGTTTTTAGAAGTATAAAATATCACATTCCAGAAGACAGGTGTGATTTAGGAAAGCTCCAGTCCTTGACAGTTAAGAGGGAGTAGTTCCAGTGATTGCTCAGGCAGTGTGGGAGGATGATGCCAGTACCTCCCCTGTGTCCTACAGTCACACCCCCAAATGCTGTGGTATAAAAGAATCTCTTCTTTTAACCCTCACTGTTGGGACCTTGGGACTCTGTTCTGCATCAGCAGGGCTTTAGCTATTTTCCTCTCTGGAAGATGTGGATGTCTTGCACATCTGGTAGCTTTTGGGATGACTGCACATGGGAGGGTGCAGATACTGCCTTGTCTATTCCTGAATCCCTTCCAAATGAAGAGACAGGGATGCCAAGTCCGGGTCTTCCCAACATCCCACCTGCAGCTGGATGCCTGCCTGGGCTGTGGCATCACAGCCATCCATGGAGCACCTTAATTATCTGCTCATGGTACCAGCAAACACCTTCCAGCCACGTGGACTTGATCCTGGATTTCTAAGTATTTCTCCAGGTGCTTCAAGATTTAAGGCAGCTTTAAAGTGCTTCCCTGAACCCCTCGTCTACCTCTGCATCCCTCACCACAGCTTTGGAGTCCCCAGAATCACTCAGGCTGCCTATTCCTGTTATAAGTTACTTCTTTCTGACTGTTGCATGCAAAATTTAGGAATGCATCGATACATGACATCCTAATATGAACCATACCAGTAACATTGGAATTTAAATATTCATGGCTACTGAACGCAGATGGTGAATACTGTGTGCCAATACATTATTGCTTTGAGTCTCTGCTGAGGCAAGGCTTAGTCCAACTTGATCTGAACGCAAGGATTCCAGTCTAATCTTTTGGGGCTTTGTCTTGCAATTACAACAAATAACTATTTATTTTACACCACCTCTGGGAAAACCCTGAAGCAGAAAACTATAATATCTGAAGTCTGGTCTAGTTTACGGAGCTGGATGTGGACTGCTAAAACACTTAGGGAATGCCAACGTTTCGATTTATTGAAATCACTGTGTGATTTAAACTTCAGTGTGCAAAATCCATGAGAAGTTTTAGCATGTCTAACATGTTTTTTCCAAGTTGGAAAATATACTTGTTTTACTCAATCTTTATAAAAATGGGCTGGAAACAAACGTAGCTATTTGAAACTGGCTGTTTAGATCTACAAAGGTAAGGAAAAAGAACTGATAGACTGGAAACACTACGTGGCAGCTTGAACTAAAATCAACCAGATGCAATGGGTTTGCTTTCAACTCTTTGAACATGGAAACCCATCGCGTATTACAGCATGAAAGGTTAAAAGATGGGTGTTTTCAGGAGGTAATTAAAGAAAGCTTGCCCCATGAGCACATTAGTACCTGACTCTGACCCGCGGGTTATGACTTTCTTGTTGATTTAGGCAGGGACATGCCATGCACACACCTGGTGTTTATGGAAAGATAAGCTTCCCCAATTGTTCCAAAAACCTGCCTTACACCTCCAACAATAGCAGCGGCAGCACTTCCCGGAGCATCAGAACTGACTGGTTGCAAACAAGTAAAGACAAAAAAATAATTCCTTTCACCGAGGAGTTAAATCACTTGAAAACTATAAAAAGTCTTGCGAGCATGTCTTGCAACCTGTTGACAACATAGCTGAGATCACTGGCATGGGACTTGTTGATAGCTTATACAGACACCTGCGCTAGATGCTGGAGTAGCGGGAATTTCTCTTACTGTGCTCAAACTGACTGTACTCTTTCGCCTGTGGCTTGGGATGCATTTTTTGAAGGTTACATATAGTCTCATTAGAGATCACTGCTCTTGTATGCCACTGATACAGGCACTGCATTCTTCCAGCTGTATCCCGAGCAGCAAGGTAAATCCACGGTGCTCTGCCTATTGTTCCATCTTCTTTCTTTCCGAGGTCCCCTAAGTGTTTTTTCCTCTTCAGCTTCCCCCTTTCCTATCCAGCAACCTTCCCAAACCCAGCTCCCGATGCCCCTCCAGCCAACAGATCCCTGCCTGCTTTGGGGAGACGCTCTTCTAATCAAAGTCATGCATGTAAAAGAAAGCAGCTCACAAATATCTGCAGACGCCAGAAAGAAGGAGGAGTTAAAAAAAAAAAAAACAACAAAAAAACAAAAAAAAAACCAAAAAAAACCAAAACCCTAAGAAAAGCGAGGAATTTCTTTTTCCAATCTAGGAATTTCCAAGAAATTCCAACGAGGAACTTCTCTGTTTTGCCTCCCTCACCACTAACTTCAGAGACAGCGCTAAAGCTGGTCACTGTCCTCTTTTTTTGTCTTTATTATTTTTTTTAAAGTTTTTCTTGCAAAGGCACGTTTTAGTGCACCTGCAGAAAGGCTGAGCGCCGGGAGAGTAGGAAATTGGAAATAAAAACTCCCGCATTGCTAGAGAGTGAGCGCATTTGTTTAGGAGGCCAATTATATCCGTCCCGGGATGATTTATATTAGCGGGGTAATTAGTTGTGCGCGCGGGGCACCTGCTCGGGCACCCCCCGGCCCCTTACCGAAGCGGCTGTGGTCCTGCCGGGTGCCCTGCACCGTGCCGTTGGGGAAGATCTCCAGGTGGAAGCCGGTGCGGCAGTAGAGCTGCCGCCGCCGCAGGATGCCCTTGAGGTGAGCGAAGTCGGTGGGGGAGCCCCGCTGCAGCCGCCCCTCGATCTGCCCCAGGCGCTCGTTGAGGAAGCCGGGAGAGTCGGCGAGGGGCAGCCCGGCGCCCAGCGCGGGGGGAAAGCCGTGCAGGTCGGGGTCCAGCGCGCCCAGGAAGCCACCCACCTCGGCCATGGGCGCGGAGCGGAGCGGCCCCGGGGGCGCGGGCAGAGCGGCCGCTCAGAGCGCGGGCTGCGGCCGCCCGGCCCCGCGCTGCCGGCCCCGGCCCGGCCCCGCGCCGCCCGCGCCTCCCATCGCTGGATCCAGTGTCCCGCCGTCGGATGCGAACTGCACTTTATATACGTACACACTCCCCTTACATTGACATATTGGATATTTAAATGCAAGCCACACCTCACTGGCATCCCCTTTGGCTATTGCTTCCCTCCCCCCCTTCTCTGATGCATTTGGCTTTTTTTTTTTTTCTTAAAAAAAAAAAAGGAAAAAAAAAAAAAAAGAAGGGAAAAAAAAA